>NC_049214.1:21147058-21239558 GCF_013347855.1 Anguilla anguilla | reverse complement strand
ACCACGTTATTCAACCCCAAGGCCACACATGCTGAAACTGGCGACCTAAAATTTGGTGGAATAGTCTGGAAAACTTTCAGCAAGCGCAAAATACAGTTTACTCCCTCATTGACACAAAGTGGCCCAAACGGCCTTGACTCATCAGAAGCCATGCTTGAGCTCATCGAACATCACAGGCCCCCATGTAACAAGGCTCGTTTCATTTCAATTTCAGAAACGGTATGAATTTACCGTGGCAACCAGGTTGAACTGTCCCCAGTGCCCTGCTGTGGTAACCTTGCGACACCAGTGCAAAAAAAAGCAATCAGTCTCAGATTAAAGGACTGGTGAGTTCAGGCAATTAATTCAGGCCCCCAAGAACTACAAGAACCAAGTGAATTTGCTTAACCCACACTTTCTATCCACCATGTGGTACTGGGCGGAAGGATACAGACATACAGGAAATGCAGCAACAAGTAAGGAAGTATGGCATCGTGAACAAGCAACGCTGAGGGCTTGGTAACCATATGGTCACAATATTGAAAATTCAAACTTGAAAATGCAATAGAATAAATGTTGAAGTGCACATTCTCAGCTTTTAAGGGAAGTTTACATAACCTTGCAGAAGGACACAAGTGACTCTCGTAAGATATCACATTCAAGAGTCCAGTTCTCTGGTCAGTACAGCAAATGCTAGCTTTCTGTGCTTGTTTCTTGAGTTACAGGTGCTGGATAGCTATGTGCTTTAGCACTGTGCTCCTTGCATGGTTATGATGGTGGTCTTTATTGAACGGGAAAATAACGAGCAAAAAAGAATGGAATTTAAGTAACCAATTTGTGAGGCAGATGCTATAACTGGCATTTCAAGAGCTGAAATACCTCATCAAATAGCCTACATTTATCCTTTATATATCAGTATGTTAAATATTTTAACCTTCATTTGCAACACATTAACATTTCATCTAGTTTTGGTCCCACTGCACCTCGGCAAATCGAGCTCAGACATGGCGAGATCTCACAGACCACCGCTGGCTTGAATTGTTATGGGAAAATGAACCAGGAAAGTCATTCCACTTTAATTGAGCAAGTCTGTGAGAACAAAGCAAAGAGCGCAAGATAAAAGCAGTCTTTCATGCAACTTTGTCCAGGTTTCCAATCGCCTTGAATTTTATCCTGTTTTCTTCTCCGCTCGCACTCTCAGTTCACGAGAGCCGTCAGTCCTATTTCCAAACTGGGAAGTCAGAGGTGACTGGCTGACGGATGGCACCCCTCCCCCCTTCCCAGAGGCCCCTCTGTGCTCCCGCTCTGGAGGGAGGACCTGCCTCCCGCAAGTGGGGAAGGCAGCGGAGTGAGCAGAGGGACGCAATCACCTCCATCATCTTAGACGGCTCCTAATGCTCTCTTCTGACATCCCGGTACATAATCACATTTCAGAGGGGAGGTCCCGCGCGCCGCTAGGAGGCTGCCCAGAATCCCTCAACATCCTCGTTAGCCCGCAATGTAATTCCTGCCCCGAGGCTTGTCCAGGGCAATTAAGCCAAGCCAGTTACTCATCACAGAGAGAGAGAGAGAGAGAGAGGGACAGAGAGAGAGAGAGGGAGAGAGAGAGAGAGAGAGAGGGAGGGAGAGAGGGACAGAGAGAGAGAGAGAGAGAGAGAGAGAGAGAGAGAGGGAGAGAGAGAGAGAGAGAGAGAGAGAGAGAGAGAGAGAGGGACAGAGAGAGAGAGAGGGAGAGAGAGAGAGAGAGAGGGAGAATTTGAATTTGAGAAAGGGGAGGGGTAAACACGCACAGTCGTAATGGAGCAGTGGCCTGCTCTCAGCTGTTCACAAAAAGCCAGTGAGGTACAGCAGACACCCAACTGCTGACACGTACGAGGCCAAACTAAATTATTCTCTGACAGCTGGGCGGCTGCTGTTTAATTAAAGGCTACTTGAGATCAAATAAAGCCTGAATGGAGGTATAATTAGTTCTTGCTTACATGCCTTCATCTGGATATCAGAGTGCAGCTGTGCTAAAAGGCTAATGATAGAAAGTAAAGACAGAGCGCTCATCATATTAGCATGACGCTAATAGTGTGCCTCTTCGTCGTTCAGGTGGACAGCAATGAAAAAACCCAGCTCAACGGTAACTCCGTATCACAGCTGCTAAACACACATATTGCGTGAAATAACAGTTCTGACAGTGTCAATGGTATGTAAGATATGAACGGTGAATAACAGAATCACTTTTGACGACATATTCTGTCACCACCAGGGAGAGTGCGAAACATTATCATGGCTTTTATATTAGTTATATAAATTCCTCTTCTATATTCTGCATACAAATTCTGAGGGTACAATGCTGTTGTTATGCCCCTCTCCTTGCTTAGTGCATGGTCACATGACTTCAAAAAGCCAGAAAGATATTACCTTACACACTTGATAAAACCTGGTCCCCAGGGATCAGAAATATATTATTGTGTGGCTAGATTATTTATTGGCTCTGAGAAATACAGATTCCACTCTTAGAGGATTTTGTTGCAGGGCCACACTGAACACACGCTGAGAACAGAGAGCCAATCACATCGATTATCTATGGCGCGCAGAGAACAGTGAGCCAATCACATCGATTGTCAATGGGACGCGGAGAACAGTGAGCCAATCACATCGATTATCTATGGCAGACTCCAGGCATGGGCGGCAGATGCATCGATTATTGAGGTCTGGCTCCTTAGACCGGGTGCGTCTCCGCAGAAGAACGGAGCAAGGAGTTTTAGTGAGTCACTGCAACCAGAAAACAGCACATGCTGCATCCACTTCAGGACGTGAATGTATTTCTGAGAACTGGTCCGCACGAGGTTAAGGAAGAACATGAAACACCGTTACCTTGGTGAATATTGCAGGCGGCTCCAGTGAGTTCTCCAGCGGGCTGAACTTGAGGGGCTTTTACAGTTTAATGAACTCCTCAAAACCTTCCATAAAAAACCTCACCCTCAACGTGAAACAAACTAGAAAATTCAGTGTGCTTACAATTCTAATGCAGCTTGTGAATACTTCATCTCACCACATATACAGCGTCCGTCTCCTGCATCCACAATGCCTGCTGTTACTCTGTTCCCCCGCGTTTGGGACAGCTAATCTATTTTCAGTGGGTTAGACAGGACAGGCCTAACAATGTGGACAGTGCACAAATTAGAATGCACGATTAGGATTTGATTGGCTGTTAGCAATACCTTCACAAAAAGGCTGAACCACAGAAGGTCTCCACCGACAGTCCTGTTATAAATGTACCAAATCCTTCTATCTGAACAGTAATTACCAACTGTACTTTACATCTGCAAACCAACATACATTCGTCATATAGCTTGGAGCTACACAGCTACAATATGGACTCCTGTCAAAACAGTTCAATATTATGCATATATATTTCAAATGCATTCACATGTTGTTGAAGTCAGCTACATGCGATTGTGCACTTGTAAAAAATCTAAATAAAAAATGCAACCAGCTGCCACTAATTGTACGTCATACAAAATATAGTAGTTGCTCAACATATAGTAGTTGCAAACATATTAAAAGTACACAAGCACACACGGAACTCATCATTTCTATTGGAAAATAAATGCATTTTTTTTTTCATTTATTCACTTTCTTCCTCCCTTGTTTCATTCCTTATTTCTTTCAATGAACGTTGTCTCTGGCCTTAGAAACACAATGACAGTGCCGTCCAGGCCCGAGATGTTCTCGGAGCAGGCAGTGCAGTGTGGAGGTCACACCTCCACCCCCCCCCCGCCCCACACACACCCCACCCCACCCCTGCTCCACCCTGCTGGGTTATCAGCCTCTGCAGGCCCTCCAGGGCCCCCCCATCTATGACTGATCCCTGTTCAGAAGGGCAGTCTGCTTTGCAAAGCATGAAACCAGAAAGTCATCTCCAGCCACGGGACACACTCGGGCTAACCCCAGGCCCACCCCAGGCCCACCCATCCTCCACACCCAAGGGCTAAGGCTAACACCCAGCACAGCGCAAAAGCATACATGCTATTCTTATGAGGGAGAACAAATGTTAATATGACACGGTTTCTGATGAACATCTAGCATCTGTGTATCATCTGGTGTGCCGGAACTCTTCCTCCAGCTGATGGGGCCTTTTATACAGTAAGAACATTTCAATAGACAGGACAAAGAACCTCAGAGCCTTTTTTTTTTGTTTGTGTTTTTTTTGCCGATAGCTCTCTGTGATAAACATATCAGATATTAAACATAATAGATATCATATAGACTTGTTTTTGGTTTGACTGCCCAGAGATCTCCTTTCCAGGCTCCTTCTGAGATTATATGAAACCCTGTATTGTGCACGCCTACCTTTCCAGCACATTGTGTGGAGGAACAGGAAATTTGGTACAAGGTCATCAACATGGAAACTGGGAAAGACCAGGCTGCCTCGGAAAAACGCATGTAAACGTTCTGACAGACTGACCGAAAATGAGAAAAGGTCTGTCAGGAAGTTAGGGGTTTTCAAACCGCGCGACAAATGGAAAACAGGTAGATTACGTTCCTCAAACTCCCTGGCCCGCGTTATGGATTTATGGGTAAAATATAAGGCCATGAGAAGAGAATGGTCGATGCACCCGCTCCCAGATTCTCCGTCTCAGAGCCAAAAGCAGGGTCTCCGCATCGCACAAGGTCGGAGGCAGCAAGCAGACATGAAGCGCATTTCGTCTGCATCCTTCGTGAGAAGCACCTCACCTATTTATCACCTATCATCCCAGTGTTTTACCATTTAGTGTGAACCACCGACAGTTCATAGAGGCAGGAGCTAATTCAGTATCAATATTTCCACATAAGTCTGGAATGTATGCAAATAAATGCACATGGAGACACTGGGATGTAGCTTGGTGATAATAATAATAATAATAATAATAATAACAAACAGTAAATACTATATTTGCGTCTATATGAAAATACTTCCAATAAATCTGAAATTCTCAGACATTAAGGGTTTGAATTTCTTAACCACCGCCTACCCCCCCATTCCATCCCCCACTCCCCATCAAAAAAAGAAGGGCAAACATTGCAACTCAATACACTGCAATTCAGTTCTTCTGAAGCCAAAAATCTTTAAGGCAGCACAGAAGGGGATCGATAGTGACACGGAGCCCGTTTTCTGGGAAGCCGGAGAGGGGAGCGCGGCCAGAGTTTCCCAGCCGGCTGGGGGGGGTTCACTCACAGGTGTGTCTGGCCAGGGAGTAGTTGGACCCCCCGGTGGTGAGCCCGAAGCCGTCGGGGGCCTGGGCGGAGGCGCGGGCGCGGGACGGCAGCTTCGGGGGCTCGATCTCAGCCCCGAACTCAGCGCCGATGACCCCCAGCAGCACGATGGCGGTGGCCTGCTTGCGCCGCTCCTCGTAGGAGTTGGAGATCTTCTTGGCGTTGGGCGGCAGGTTGGACAGACATCCTGGAGACGGAGGGAGGGGGGAGAGCGGGAGGAGAGCAGGAGGAGAGCGTTAGAAACCAGCCTTCGCTGCTCTGACACTGAGGCCAGACTCTTTCGGGACATTCTTATAACCTCCAGGGGATGTCCACCTTCAGCCAGGAGCTCAACCCTTTACCCTTTTACTTTCAACCAGTTTCATCTTAACTAACCATCGAACATTTGATATGAAGGCTGCAAAAACACATTAAAAGATGAATACAAAGAGAAGAAGAGTGAAGCCCTGGTGCGGTAATGAGACTGTAAGCATGTATCAGCAACTACAATAAATATTAGCATATGTAGCATAGAGAATATAGAATATTAGTGTGCAAACGCGGACAATGGGAAGGTGTGTGTGTGTGTGTGTTTGTGTGAGAGAGAGAGATAGCGAGAGAGAGAGAGAAAGAAAGAGAGACAGAGAGAAAAAAGCAAGCATAAACATCACAAAAATACATAAATTGGCAGATTGTCAATCCTCAATCCATATTTTGAAGCATCTTAAATCCCTTAAAAATGAAATTAATAAGTTATATTAATAGATTACTATTATTTTTGTCAGGTGAATTATTACCCATAAAATAATCAAAAGGGGCCTGTGCAATATCTACTGTAGTCAATAATCCAATTATCAATACGTGCATTTGAGAACAGTTCTACAGTGTGCTTCATTCTAAGATTCTTTTGCAATTTTATCATTTGAAAGATTTTTCCATCCTTCATGATGAAGACACGTCCAAGGTGTTCATACCGCTTTATACACTAATATAAACTAGCGTGATTTATAAAGCAGTCTCCTAGATTGTGTATTTTTTTTAAAAAGAAAGCAGTGTTAAGACAGCTACCACAACGATCACTAAACACAACCAGATTGATATGATTTAAATTGCATACAAACGCACAATCCGACAAATGAACATACACACTACTAATTAACTAATTATCAAACAAACACACTAATTCTTACATCATATTTTGCTTCCTGAAACAAAGTATTGCAGCGTTGTACCAAACAGCAGTGTGCTGCAGTGAGCCTCCTTACTGTACCTCTCGCCTGCTGAACACCTGCTTAACACACAGAGGAACACCGCAGCCTTCCCCAGTGACCATGACAACGGCCCTCCCCTGAAAGGGCCTCTCGGCGGTCAGGGCCATGTGGAAAGGGCTGTGAGCGCGGGTGTGCACGGTCAGAGGGGCCCGCCTTTAATGGCCGTGCCCCCCTCGCACAATGAGGGGCCTCTCTTTCGGAAGTGAGGGGGGTGCTGGGCTATTGTCCGGGAGGGGCCGTACCCCATGAGTCTCCACAAGGACAAGAGTGGACCTCCCTGCTACACCTGTTCCAGCAGAGACTGGCAGACACGCGCATTGTACAACACCGTGTGAAACACACTCAGACAGCGCACAAACACACATACACATACACTCACTGGCTCAATACCCTGCTCACACACAAACACACACATACACACAAACACAGACACGCAGACAGACACAGACATACAACTAACACACATTTGTGCGCACACACACAAATAATAAGCATGTATACTAACATACGCACGCACAGGCACACATACACTCATGCATGTGCACATACGCACTCACGCTGATATATCCACTATATTCTGTGGGAACAAAGGCCCAGATAAGGCTGCGCCAGGCTGTGCGCTGTGAACTGACCGCTTGGTCACCTGACCTCTGCAGATAGCCTCACTGGCCACAGCCCCCCCCCCCCCCCCCCCGCTTAATCCCTCTGTGGGGAGGGGGGGCGGCAGAGGGAGGGGCCCGGGTGACATTCCCAGATCAAGATGAATGGGCGGCAGCGGGTGCCTGGGAGATTGTTTTAAAGCGCTGGGGCCGGCCGCTCCCCCTGCTTGGATGAGCACGGCCCGGTTATGGATTTGAGCCCTAATGTGGCCGAGCAGGCGCTGTGAGGAGCCAGCGGGACAGCTGCAGGAGTGGGGCAGCGCGGGGGTCCTGATCGATACCCTCCCAGGCTCCTCTCTGCCCCGCCGGCCCGGAGCAGAGCCGACCGGGGCCATGTGCGCCTTTCCTGTAGGAAACCCAACACCGGGGTGAGGGGGGCGGGGGGGGGGCACTACCAGGATGATGCTGCTGCAGGGGAGGGGGGTGGGGGCTGTGTCATTGGGAGAGAAGGTGATGCAAGCGGCCCCAAATTCCTTTCCCTACCCTCAATGCGCAAATCAGACTGGCTGACGAAAACCATAATTTCATAAGGACTCTCCTATTTCATCCAGACTATCAGGATGTCGTGTGGGGAGTCTGCTTTTGTTGTTTAGTGTGTGTGTGTGTGTGTGTGTGTTTCAGTTGAGGAGTCATATTTCAGCGAACATTACGAATTATATCATCAAGTACCGTAAACTGCACAATACTCCACTGCATACATATACTGTAGTCCAAACACAGCAGAATAGCTTTAAAAAAAACAGCCTGTGTGCTTTCAGTTAATTTAATGCAAGAACACATTTGCTGTTGGACATCTAAAAGATTATCGGGGAAAAAAAACTGACAATATAAATATATGAATTTAATGTTATAAAAATGATCTTTAAGATAACATATTTTCTTCTATATTTATTACATAGCAAACAAAGCTAATTCCAGGGCCTCATTCAAGGCTGTCTTTTTTCAATATTTCACTTTCATTAACATTATGCACCCATTAGTAAATCATCACAAAATAAATAATTGCAAACTTCATTATGATGAGCCCGTGAGCCAAGGCAATTTCACAGTCTGAACACTCGTTTATGACTATCGGAATAATTCAGCTTAGCCGAAGCCCGTATCCATGGTAACAGACAGTGCCATTTTCAAATCATAAATGCAAGCAATTAACAATGACTAAAAAAAAGTGTTTAAATAATTACTGAAATTCAATGCATTTGTATTGCTGTCCTAAAAGCACTTTTCAGGAACGTGGAACCTGAACGTAGTCTCTACTGACACGTGGGAAATTCATCAATTTAACAAAATGGCCGCCACACACATCAGCCTCGATTATGCACTTTAATTTCCCCCATGGAACCAGGCGATTATTATACAGATAGAGTGAAGAATTCTGACCAGTGCACCTTAGTTACACCCCTAAACAAGGGAGTGACACGGGAGGGTAAATGACCACTAAGTACCAGTCTTTCATACAAAAAGCTGCACCTCCTACTGTATAGTGTCCCCATTATAACTGGTGCACTGGATTCCTTTAACGGCCCAAAGGGACGAGCAAAAGAGCACCCCCTACTGACCAACCAACACCCAACACGGCAGCACAAATGTAGTTTCACCAGATCCATATTTGGTTCCTTCATCCCCGGTACTGTACGCACACCACTGGCTCATTTTAATTGCGCCCAAACGCGGCGAAGCCATCCTGCCTCAGCCGCGTTATCCGTCTCCCCGCGTCCGTCAGGCGGAGACAGAAGTTCATACATCACTCGGAGCGATGCATCCGAATGAACTCTTAAAGACAAGGGAGAGCGGCCGAGGGAAGAAAGAGAAAACTAATAACGGAGGGAGCAGAAATCCCTCCCTCTGCAGTTTCAGCGGCCCGCCGAGGCCCCGCCGTTCCTCGCGCCGGGCCGCCGGCGTTTAATCATCGCTAAAGGCTGACACACAGATCCATTCTCCTGACAAGACAGTTGATTACCCAATCAGGGGGCGAAAATTAATAATCCCAAATAACTGGCCGGAGAGGGGGGGGGGGGGGGGGGGGAGACTGCCGCATCACACCCTCTCCAAAACACCGCTGGCTCCAGACGGGCTTCCTCACCCGCTCGCATCGCTCTGAGGAGCGGCCCGCCCTGCGTGCGGCGCTGGGAAGCAGCGCACCAACTCTCCCGCACACGACAATCACTTTCAGTTTTGATTCATATGAAACTCATCAGGCCGGCTTAATGAGCACTTATTGACTGCTCATGCACAGGCCATTAGGGTCGACGACCTGTAATTAAAAGCAATGATAAGAACTTGACATGTTTGTGTCAAGTACGCACATTAATGACAATATATTGTGTTTCTCTCCTAATGAGAACTTAAAAAGAGCTACAGCAAGCAGTTTTATCACGCGTATCATATGAGAAAACTGAGATGTGATCCAGCTAATACTTAGTAACACATATGTATTAAACCGAAGGGTATTTTTGTAGTTGTGCTCACCCACATGGTTTAAAGGGAAATTCTAGAGGACATTAAAGTCTTATGGTCCTCTTTTTGCAGACCAACTCCACTTTGGAGCTTCATCTGGACACGATATAAAGAAAAGAACTGACCACTGCCTGGACAAATCAGAGCCTTAGCAAGCCCGGGGCTGCCACACTCTGATATGACAAGTGCACAATGGCCTGCTTCTGCTGCACAGGCAAAACTCACAGATTTGGCTAGCTGCTGCCCTGTGTCAGTGAGGACACAGCGTTCCTCTGTAGATTTCTGTTTTTCTTCTTTTTTTTTTGCTCTGCAGTTGTCATTTTCATTTTCCTTCATTTTATTCCAACTACATCTAACCCACGGAGGAAATATTCTGCCCATCTGCCCAGAAAAACAACCCATTACATGGTACACAGGATCTCAAGATACATGGTGCATTATTGAGAATTGTGATATCTTCAAAAAATCTGCTGTTATGTCTATGTTGCAGCTCAATTCCATAAGTTAACATTCCAGCCTCCCTTCACTTTTCTCTGTCTTGGCTTGCAGTGGTCTATCCTGGCACTGATGTTGACCACAGAAATGAAAATGGCAGCAGAAACGCTTCGCTCGAGTATGTAAAACACTGCTGTTCAGATACCTTCTTTGAGAGCACCTTAAGTGGTCAAATGCCTCTGTGATCTGCAGCAGCCTAAACAAACTGAAAAACGCATATGCAAAGAACTTGCTTGAAAACACTTTGTAGGTATTTCGTTTATCTGACTACACTGATGTACACTGATGTAACTGCAGTAATGCCTGTTGGGGGGGGGGGGGGATTATGTGGAGGGGATTTTTAAAAAGGGAAAGGTGCATCACCATTGGCATTAGCAATTTCACTGCATTTACATAAGAGCCTCTTTAACCGGCTTTCAGAGCTTGGAGTCATTTGGCTTTGGTCTGAGCCATACATAACTGGATTAGGGATTTCTAATTCATTCATAAGGTTAGCCTACAACCCAGTTTAACTGAATTAGACTGCACCGAGGAGGCAACTTTTGAAGTTTCAAACTTTTAGAAACCTGCTCTACCCTTCATTTTAAGAGCTGTAAACCTCTCTCTAACATACAATAAAATATGAATCCCTGTTTGGGCCTTTTTTCTTAAAACTTGCCATTTTAAGGTCAGACATCAATAATTATGAAACGCAGATATTACAAATATTGATCACTATAAAAAACTGGGCAACTTAACACAATTTTTTTCTGAAGTATGAGATTCCTTTCAAAAATGTTCCTGTTAATTGTTAATGTATTGTTTGTTTGTTTTGTTTGTAAATTGGACACGCACTCATAGACACACACACACACACACACACACACACACACACATCAGGACAGTGGAGTTGGAATACAGAACATACAATTGGTCGGTACAATATTTAGTTAGATTTGGTGAAACCACCATACTATCGATTCCAGTGATATGAAACACACATTTTTAACAAGTAATGTAGACTGCAGCAAGACGTGACATAAATCATATGTTTTACACTGTTCGGAATCCTTTTGTAGAGAGGTATATATTGAGAAAAACATTTCATAACAACACAAGACAAGTCAGGAACAAAAAGGATAAAACTAAATAAATTGAAACCCATAAAAACCTTAATTATAAGGAGGTATAACCCAGCAGCAACAGGTATATAAACATGAATCATAAAGTGTAAAAAATAAAGAATGTAATCTTCACAAGGAAATAGAAAACCAAGGTATGGAACAAACTACCATACGGACAGCAATATTTCCATGTAGCCAGTACATTAGGCAACTGTATCTGCAGGCTGTCATATTTCAATGGAAAACCCACATTGTGTCATCTGAGAAAAAGAAGCCAAGTAAGGGAAATACTAAAAATACTTAAGATATACTACGACTAAAACTAACTACTACAACTATAACAATAATAATAATCATCATCATCATCACCACCATCACCATCAATAATAATATTGCCACTGCTATTACATGCCAGTGCTACAACAACTACGTTTTCTAGAATTATTTATATCAACAGAATATTCTGAACTCATTATCAGGAAAACATTCTGTCATTTTCTGTTTGTCTGAAAAACCTACATGGATAAAATGCAAAGTGTTGAGTAACTGATAATAAAACACCACTTCAACAAGCCTGATTTTCCTTAGTCTGGACAAGGTTATTTACAGTTCTTATGCGTTTTCTTTGTCCAATAGTTGGTGGAATTTTCACAGGTTGAACCTGGCAACCTAAAGACTCACAAACTGCACGCTTAGCACCCATGTGTCACACCTATCAGACACATTTATGGGCAACAGTGCTCTAAACCGACACTCAAGTTAACAAATCAAATGCTGTTAGCACACATTGGACACTTTGCATAGAGGTAATGTTCCTCTCTGCAGTCAATGCTAATTTTTCAATTAAGCACTTAGTTGTCACCAGATCAGTGTTGCAAGGCCAGATGCATGACAAACAAGTGAGGCTACTCCATCTTCATCAGAGAGCGCAGTTTGACCTGACTCTGTGGCCATAATACAGGCCACTGACGAGCCAGGGGACATTCATTTAAGCCCGCTCCTAACAAGTGGCCTTTCCTGCTGAATACGGTGCACCCGAGCCAAAGTATCATGGCTACTATGAACTCAGCGGTGCCCTCGCAGCCAAAGACGCAATGCGAGGGGAAGATTTCCGCCCAAACCATGACATCAGGCCCGACTCTGACGGACAGGAGCGCAGCGCATCGATCACCCGCCTGACCAATCAGAACAGGAAGTGCGTGGGCCGAAAAGCCTTTAAATAAACAAGCAGCCCACGGGGAGGGCCCTAACAGCGTAACTGCAGGGTAAAGCCCACCGTCCTCACAACCGTCCTCCCCCACCTCCAAACTCCCAGCCGGAGGTGTTCTAAGCCAATAGCACGTTCAGACCCGATCCGATGAAATCAATAGCGAGCCGTTCCATTCAAGGTGAAGCTAAATAAACCTGTCTGGGGGGTATGAGAAACGGGCCGGGCGGCGCGGGAGAGGCGGCGGCGCTCCTCTGCGCGGGTCCTGTCATTAAAGAGTAATTAAGCGCCGTCGCTAGCCCCCGGGCGGCGGACTGTCGCACGCACGCACCGGCGTGGGACTGCTCCCGGGCCACCCCGCCCGCTCCCGCTCCCTGGCACCGCGGCCCCGCTCTCAGTCGCCCGCCTGTCGTTTATTTCCGCCCGCCCTTTTTTTTTTTTTTCTTTTTTTTTACGGTAAGCCGATTAGGACCGGCGTTTCCGCAGGTTTGCCGAGATCAGCACCTGCAAATCCGCGCGCTTCTCCCAAAGTGGCCGCCCCTGCATCTTATTAACTGGCGGGACTGTATCGGACTTACCCCCCCCCCCTCCTCGGGTATCACTCGCCAGCCAGTGCGTCTCCGCTGCCCCCACCCCCCCTCCACGCCCCCCCCCCCTCTCAGATAAGCCAATTACCCGGCGGGCCTCCCCAGCACAGCAGCGGCCCTACTGCCTCCGCTCAGGCCCCGGCCTACTCCCTCCCCGCCCAAACCCAATTTCGCCGCGCTAAGCTGGTTACGCCGTGCCAGTGACCTAATCCCAGAGCAGGCGCTGCAGCGCCCGACGCCGCCATTAAGTCGATTCGCGCAAAACACTCAGGAGATGAGTGTCGTGAAGTCACCACTTTATTCATCAAATCGCGCAATAACTTATTTAGATGTGATTCCTCGCAGTTTCAGGCAATTGAAGCTCAGCATTCTCTCATAATAAGCTGGCTCTCACTCTGAAAGCGCATGTCAGCTCGAACGGCTCTAGGAAATAATAAAGACTACGGTCGTCTATTAGAGTCATGCAGTTCTTCAAGCAAATACTAAATTGGTTTGTTCGCAAGGAGGATGAGTCCATGGCATAATAGCTATTCAATACATATAGTGATACATGAGCTATATTTTTTTAAAAGGAGCTTAATACTTTACATTCTGTAATTGATAGTGTTTATATTGTGAGATTCAATATGTAATATGATTCAAATCATTGCTATTTGATACTAGCAATATAACTAATTTAGAACAAAAATTCTGTCAATTTCAAAATTAATTGATTTACACCTGGAATGACTATTTAAAAAAAGACTATGTAAGGCTAATTTAGTATCTAATTTATGCAATGTATAGTATAAGAGGAGAAAAGGCATAAGCTGTATTTATGAAAGTAATCAGATAAAAGGTACTGGTATTAATATCAGTGTTTGTTGATAAACTGACATATAGAAAGAGCTGGAATCAATGAATTTCTGTTTCACAGTTGCTGGTTATTATGCTATTCAACTGCACACCATAACGCGCTCACACACATTGTCACTCTTACTTTTTAGCTCACATCACTGAACTAGAAGCGTTTCATTTCTGTTTTCCACAGGATTACAAAATAAAACTCAGAACAACATTTCAATGGATTTATGAAACGGCTGTCTACTATTTAATGGAATGTATAACCCATTAAATAGCAGGCAGCCGATGCTATTGCCAAAAACCTGTTAAGGAAGCTTGTGGTGATTGGCCTATTCAAATGACTAATGTCATATTGATGAGCTTGCAAAAATGTATGCTGTGCGGTTAGAAAGCTCTATGCTGTAGCCTTGTACACCATTTTATAAAAGGAGCCATTTCATTTGAAACAGACCATTTTCAAATGCAAGCAATTTCTCTGATACAATTCAAACGAAATCCCTATGGTATAACTGCTTTAAATAATCAAATCACAACAGTATACCTAAACAGTTTATATTTTACATAAAGTCTCTATATCTCTGTAACATTCAAAGATACAGACACAATGCACAGTCATAAAAATCTTGCACTTACAGTAATTTTATCACATGAGCACAGATTGGTGACACATTATATTCAAAACATGCCAAGATACAGGCCTATGCTTACTACATAAAACATTAAACAGTGTAGAACAATGCTTGCGTAATGTTCCATTCTCAGGAAGTGGCTTTTACCGGCTTAATTTTCCATGAATTTGTTTGTTTGTTTATTTATTTATTTATTTATTTATTTAATTTATGAGAGGAAGGGAGGTGGGGTGCTTGCTCAGCCATTGTGATTCAGAAATAATCATTATAGATCTATCGGGGCAATTCATCGATCCAAACAAATCCTTCATCTAATCTCAGGGGTACAGTTCATGCGAAAAGTACAGGCAAACTGTACACGGTTACGATGTGAACATTTTTAAATGTCAGAGATTTCATTATTCTGCATTCGACGGTGTGTGGATATGTAATATGACATTTCCAAAATGCTAAAAACAATATTTGCCTGCTACACATTTCATTTTATTTACTTGCTTTTACAGATGTGTGCCTCTCATCAGAACTGTCAATATTTAATTTAGCCGTAATTTTATTTAATTAAATATATACAACAAGAAACACAATAATGTATTTTAATATTTTTCCTAATTAAAAAGTGCAAATGAATGCAGTTTTAGTTATTATACTATAAATTTAAATAAAAACACTTTTACATCGCCTCTTATTTTTGATAAATGAATATATTTATTTATTAAACCATTGTATTCAAGTAACATTTTGACTTTACATATATAAATAACATCAATGACAGCTTGACACGGAAATATTTTTTTTGGTTTAAAATAAAAATCCTAATTCACTTTTCACCAATTTGCAAGAGCAGATAAATTATTTTTTTGCAAAACCACAGTGTGTTTTGTAGAATGCAGACCAAACCTAGCAATGCAGGCACTATTTGATGAAAAAAAAAAATTGTTACAAAATGCTATAATATTAGTAATATGAATATAATTAGGATTATTCTCATCCATTACAGTACTGTGTATATTGTTTATAATTGTCATAATTACTCAGATGAAAAAAATATCTAAACTTAACACAGAATTTTAGAATCTGTTAAAAAATAGTGAATATTTACAACACAAAGTATGATCAAAATAAATAAAAAGGAAGTACTGGAAATAAAAATGCTACCTAATTATCAAATGCTCTAATTATCAAATTTAAAATATTTAGAATGCCACAAATTCCCTGTTACCCACAGAAGCAGGAAAATGGAGAACGCATCGCCGCAATAGGTGAATTTAAACAGGGCCCATTTCCCAACATTTCTCTACCTTCTGTGCAGAGCAAAAGCTCCTTAAAAGATATTGATTTTTGAACTATATTGATCGCATGCATCTAATATGGCAAGATCTATTTTAATGCCATTGTATCTAAATCCTATTTGCTGTTCCCTGCTTTCAAAACATAACGCAATAAACTAAAGAGGCTGGACAACTCAGCTTTTTTTTTTCTCCTCTTCCGCCATTCTTAATCTTTTGAAAAGCGAACGCATCCAGGAAAGCAGAATGCCGAGCAAAATAAAATTATCAGCAGCGCGGCATCGCAATAAGGAACAATAACGTACTAACCTGTGGAGCCTTATCTGAGCACAAAAACATCCTCAATAATGAGCTGTTTCTACATAAGTGGGCTTCCCGTGCACGTTCACGGACGCGGACTCAGTGCGCGCCGAGGAACAGGCGGACATTTTGAAGATCAAAAAGGTGCCATTCTCTCCTGAAGCCAGAGAGCAGACGATTGATCTGAGCCCTGGTCAGAGTTATTGCAGAAACATCAATCCTGCTTGGGTCGAAATGGACATTTTGATCACTCGAAATGTTTGAATAATAGCCCGCCTTAATGGCCGGTTACATATCTGGTGCAGGGGAGTGGGGGGGGGGGGGAATGAGAGAGGAGCAGAGAGAGGGAAGGAAGGAGCGAAACGCAGAGGGAAAGAGCGCTCGCTCCGAGGGGTCCCCCGTTCCCCTCCGCGAGCGGGCCGGCCCTTCTGGGACGACCGGTGGCAACAAAAGGAAGCGCGGCGGGGCCCTTTGTGCGCCTCCCCCGATCGATGCCCCCCCAGCGCACCCCTTCAAACGCGCGCCCCAGGTGAGGGCCCCCGCTAACAGAGAGAGGGGCCAATGCGGGGAGACTCAGGAGGCACCACAGGTAGCAACAAAAGGGGCCAATCCGGAGGATTCCCCCCCCACAGCACGCCCCGCTCGCCATTAGCATTCCTGAGCATGCTCCATCGGGCACAGGTACTGGGCATGCTCATAAACAATGGATTATCCGGCCGGTTTTAGCTGCGTTCAGCCAGCCCAGGCCCCATGATGCTCCGCTCTCTCAGGCAGCCTGGCCCTCCATTGATCACCGATAAGGCGGCAGGTAAAATTTGATAGCCGGGGATTGTGGGAGGGGGGGAATCAATACTCAGATTCTGCAATATCGGAGCAGGATCTCACTCGGAGAAGAAATAAATACATTTAAGAAGGAGCGGGGAAAAACAGGTCTTTCTGACATTACAACAGAACACAGGGTTCCAGCCACGCCGGATGCGGAGCCGGGCTCTAACAAAGAGCAGCATTTGTACACACAGATGCCATCGGACGGCGCACAATAATTGCAAACGCAATTTGTAAATGAAAAGTTAAAGGATGCGGCTGCTTGCTTGCTTGTCCTCAAGCGAGCCTGCATTGTGAAGGTTAACTTCATTTCAATAATTTAAGATGGAGAACCATAAACCCATCATCGGCCTCCACTCCAGGGACTTTCAATTAAGGAACCGGGGGGAGAAGACCAGGAATACAAAACTAAAGTGTACCGCGCTCCAAAGTCATGTAACTCCTAACCCTGCTCGAAATTCTCCACAAGAATTCAAGGTCTTGGTCAAATGAGGAACTGCAAAGATCTACAGGCAAGGGTACATTACTTGTTGTTGGTTTAGTACTCTTTACAATCTGCCATTTTAAAACCAGATTACATCAACTCTGCTGTCACCATGACAGAAATATAGGTGCTTATAATCTCCCCAAAAAAATAATAATATTCAAATCAGTTCACAAATATGAAAAGTTAGCATTTGGTATATTGAATGTAAAAGGCAATGGGGAAATGCATTTGATTTAAACTACCGAGACATCAATGGTAAGAACAGTTTTCTTTATATATATATATTAGGGGAAAAAACTCCAGAGGCTGAACATAAATGCGTCCAATTAGCTATAATCCGAGGTTTATCGCACTTAAAATTACAGATCAGTCCTTGTAATGTAATTACGTTTATTATTATTGGGCTTAAAATAAGCAAAATAAACACAGAATAAGATTAGATTGATTTTTGACAAAAGGTGTTATCTTAATGTATTTTAAATGTTCCCTCTTATTAAAGTAGAACTAAATCTTCAGAACCTTTCTCTGAATCCTTAGGTGAAGGTAAATATGTAGGAATAGTCATCAGAAAAAATAAGATTACATCACAGAAACACAGAAACCAACAAATTACACACAGAGTGCACCACATCTTTAAACATGCAAGAAGCATGACAGCAGAAAATGTGTTTCACAGCAAAGAAATTCAACAATGCCTTTATCATACAAAATTAGACTTAAAACACAGAATATGCATTATTTTCTAAAACCACTGTTGAACTTTATTATTTCTTCTCATTATTATTATCATTATTTGTTTATCATTATGATTATTATTATTAGTATTATTATACTATTATTGTTGTTGTTACTGATATTTTATTGTTATTTTATTATTGTTGTTGTTATTATTTTATAATAGCTCAAAACAAACAGTCCATTATAACACTGTACTTCACACTTGTTTTAATTTAAATTCATCGAAATGTTTTTGGCTGGACCGCAACAGCGAGGCCAGCCCTACAAACGCAAATTTCTGTGACTGAGTGACTGAGTGAGTAACTGAGTGATGAAGTTACACCATTGGTCGGCCGAGTTATGAAGTTACAACATTGGTCGGCCGTATTGTGTGTTAGGTCCAGCCATATTCTAGGTTTTGACCTGGTTTTGTTATATTACATCCTCAATATCTCCTTTCAGCTTTCAATATTTTATTTCTTTATATTTTAGTGAGAACATTCACAGGGCAGGTGGGACCACGGAAAGGACAGAGGAAATGACCAATGAGCAGAGCCGAATTCCCCTGCAAGCCTGCGGCCCACGACCAATCCGGTGTACCCATCTCCCAGCCACAGGAGCCCAGGAGAGACGGCGTTGGACAAGCTAAAGGGGAGCGTTCTCACACTGACAGGCCAATTACACCGAGAGTCTCCCAAAAACAGAAGAAAGGGAACGATGATAACCATTTAACAGCTCCCTTCTCTCCCCCATACCTCCGACAAATCAAACACAGATGAGAAACAACAGGCCTGGTTCATTTTTAAAAACTTTCTCACTCTATAAGAAGCAGCTCCCAAAGAGCATTTGTTGTGATCAATATTTCACTTGTCATTATTCTTTGACTGTGAACACGAGAAAACAGAGGGAGGAGAGGACGGAGAAGGCTGGGGGGGGGGGGGGGTGATAATTAGTACAGTAAACTTTGATCTCTTTCACTGCCTGAGTATCTTAGCCTACTGCTCCTCATTAAATAAAACAAACCCTTACAGGGTCAGCTGTTTACTTAGCTTTTTATTGAACCTTTCCCCCCTCAGAATACTACAGAAAGAAGTCCGCTTTTTTGGGGCAATTCCCGATACATTTCTTTTAATGAGGTCAGGTAACAGGTGCAGGATGAATCAAACCACACATTAACATTCACACAAATACACAGAGCCCAAACACTATCCGTCCACCTCCGGTCACATTTCAGCTGCACATGTGTTCCCCAGTTAAATTACAAAACTCCTTTCTCTTTCCTGAATTTCTCTTTCCTGAATTTCTTTCCTGAAAAAAACACATGCAGTTCTGTATTTTACGTTCCAAAAAACATAGGCCAAATTTAATTCATCAAGAAAATTCTAATGCTAGTTCAGTAAAAAATAAATAAAATGTGTATCCTAAAAAAAATTGTGTGAAAATATTTCTATGCAATTTGAAAAACAATGTCCAATACATGCAGAATTTCTCAAGTGGCTTTAAACAACAAAAGACAGACTGATACTGACTAATACTGTAGACATTTTTTCAGCCTAGCAATTTATTCGCTTTGAAATTTTTATAGTAATAATAAGAAATAATTAAAACAGCATCCGTGACACCTTCTCAGGTGACATCTTGCATCTTGTAATTGTATTGGTGTGTAGAGCACCAGCAGGCATACTTTATGGAACTGCCTGTGATAGCTGTTCAGTCATTACATGCCCAGCATCGTAAGAGTGCTGCGATGGTGTGTGTGTGTCAGTTACCTTTAGAGATAAGGTGACTGGAATGAAAAGCTTACTGTCTGAGGACAGGGGACTTCAAAACAGTGTGCAATATAAAATATTAAATATTAAGAAGTGCAATACGGGGGACAGAGTGTTTCTCCCTGCACAGAAAAACCAATAGGGATAACCCCTGGTCATACACGAGCACACTGTAAACCAAGTCTGACTCCATCACACACACCAAATCAGTTAATCAATAGTTTTTTTTTCATTAAATAATAAGTTTTCAGGCAGTGAGTTGGCTTGAACAAAACATTGAACCCTGTTCCCAATCTCCACCTATGTTTTTCTCCAAATATTTCATATCCTTAAATATGCTGGTCAAAATGCAGACATCACAAAAATAAAAAAGAAATAAAATAAAAAAACTGAGCTTTGCATTGTGACAATTATGAGATAATGTGTGAAGCACTGATTTCCTATTGGCTGAAACGGCCACAGTACTCTGTCACAGGGTCTGTGACTAGAATATCTACAGTGTCATTTTAAGCGCTGCAATGTCGCAGAGAAACCATGTTCCCCATGAGGAAACAAATTCTCTGCAAAATAAACTCTTTTCCTCAACATTGATCACTGCAGCAATGATGCTACTGCCCGTAAATGATTCTTGCCATTCAGTTATGCAATTCCACCCGCTCGTCCCCACGACAACCCGAGCGGACCATCAGCCCTTTCTCCAATCCAACCAACTTCCCTTAAGATTACTGCCAGCAATTTTACTTAACAATAACGAAGGCATCCTGCGAATTCATCAAAGGGCTCTTTAAAGATCCTGCACTTTCATTTAATAAAACATGTTAAAAAGTACTCTTACCGCTCGGGTAAATATTTTCACATTACATTCAATTCACTTCAGTAGCAAAGTTTCGGGGCACCAGTGCTACGGCTAATCTACACAATACTGCCTCTTGAAAAGCACTGCGGGACCCTGCCCCTCCCTTCTTAAAGCATTATCATGTGTGTGTGTCGCTTAAGCGTGTGTGGGGGGGGGGGGTATTTTTGGCTTTAGTATTCAGTTAAAGAGTACCCGGGTGGGAGCGGGGGCCTGGCGCTGATGTAATCACCGGAGCGCGTGCGTTGGGCCCTAGCGGTGCCCGGCGGGGCCCAGCGGCTGGACGGCGCGCGGACGCAGCCCCAGCTCCGGGGAGCGCCGGGCGGGGGGGGGTTGGGCGGGGGGGTGATGAAAGAGCGGACAAAGCGTTTGTGACGGCGCGGGTCCGCCGGGCCGTGCGCTGCATGCGGGAGCAGCGGGCGCTCGACGCCGCTCTTTCAACACGGCCCATTTGCACACGGCTCTATCAACAGCCCCCGCCGCGGTATCCCCCGCGCACTCTATTTGGCTTTCAGTCAATTAAGCTTTAAGCTGTCAGCAAACAGCACTTCTAAGTTCATTCTGCATCGCCGTGAGTCCAGGCCAGGGCTGCGGAAGGCCAGGCTCACGTGAAGGCCAAAAATAAATAACATCTGAAATAAAAAAAGCTCAATTGCTATAGTTGGACAGTCATTATGCGCTGTGAAAAGCTTATTGTGATTTAGCAAATCTGTTAAAATGAGTAACTTAGGGTTGGCATGTGAAGCGCGTATGAAACCGGAATATTTGGCACAGGTGTACTGTCCATTACTTAGGATGTATTCTCATATCTATCTATCCATCTATATTACACATATATCAATTGGTAGCCAGTTCCCTTTCTCTTTAATTGTGTTTTATGGTAAATATTTTTTCTCAAATTACATATACCGGAACTAATAATTTGACCATGATAATTAATTGCTTTCTCTGCTCACAACAAGGGCATGCTGAAGACATGAAGATGAATTCATCTGCGCAGTGGCGTCAAAATGCACCACTTTTATCAACAAAGTTGTTCTATTGCCGCAGTTTCAGGCAATGAAATAACTGCAGCAGCGGCCTAGGCCTCAACAGAGGCCCGAGGCCTACTCCTCCTGCACGGGTGAAGAAGACCGCAGTCAGACGAGGGTCCCAGCTGGTCCAGGGGGGTCTCAAACTCCCTCCCTGGCCCTGTGCGTTATCCAGGGCCTCGTTTCTCCCAAACGCAGAGGAGAGGTGCGACACGACTCCCGCCACCGCCACAGTCTCCACGCGCGCGCAGGCCGCCGTTTCCCAGCCACAGCAGCCGAAGGCCTCCGACAGGAGCGCTTCCCAGACCCGACGCGCTCAGGCTCAAAGGCCACGCACATCAAACCGAATAAGCTATATGCCCTATGCATGATATTTCATTCATACTGAGCCATACGGAGAAGAGCCGTTTCATCTATCCAGTCCTCTGCCGTTTTAATCCCCCCTTTCATCTGATCTTGTGCCAGCGCGCACTTGCTTTCTGACGCACTTCCTACGCACTGTAAATAGCAGCATTACTGTGCGATATGCATGCGTACTGACTTTCGGCTCGAGCATACATCTCCACATACGTCCCTTACCTGTATAAGGAAGAGACCAATGAATCAGCGCATCTAAGAGTAAGACAGCAACATACAATATGGAGATGAAAGGAACTCCACAAGTGGCACTCTAATATATAACCACCAGCTCAGACCACAAGCTTATTAAGCTTTATAAGGCTCCGCTTCCTCAAATGTACAAGACCTGGGAACAAATGCCAAAGCTTCAGATGGAAAAACCATGCATGACAAACGGACTCCAGAAACATGCTACAAATAACAGCTTGTGAAGACTTATAGAGTTATGTGCAGAGTAAGGGAAAAGTATTACTCAGGGAGGGAGGGTTCTGGTCAGCAGCCTGTTCCTGGTTGGTCAGCAGACCGCGCCCGGCCTATACCAGCTGCATAATTCCTAACTGCAGCAAATCAGCAGGCAGACCGCAGAGGGAAGAGTAGCAGTGGCTAACTGTGAGCACTTTGCTCATAGGACGCCCGGGCTAGCGTATGCTAGCACAATCAGAACTGGACATTCTAAATCAGTGAGTAGAGGCTGATTCCGTACACTGAAGAACTGGCCTCACTGTGCAAACCGATGCTCACAGCACCTGGCGCAGCAATTATTAACAACCATCTACAGGAGGGCTTAAATCACTTCTCAGTTCAGAAATGTGGCAAAGAAAAAGGCTTACCCGTTCTGAATGAAACGGGGTGGAATGCGTTTGAATCATGATTTGACTTCTGATTTAACTAGAAAACACCGTTTCCACAAAATCAACATGTACTTCACCTCTGATTCCCTGTTCAGATTCAGAAGAATTAAACACAGACTGTCAGCTCAGTGCGAGTGGAGGAAGCAGCAAAGGTTCTCCTGAACGCAAAGCTCAGAGAATCACACTCCACTTCGACCAGCTGAGTGATTCTCACAGTCTCAATTAAGGGGATTAAGATTAATCAGAAATGCATAATTCAGCGTATTATTCACGGATTTGCACAGATTTGCCCATCTTGGAGAAAGAATGCTTATCTAAATCAATGCATCTCGCATTAAGATTAAAATCCACCTAATGACATACATGCTTAAAAAAAAAACATTCAGATACCAGTACATGTGCATAAAGACACAGCTCAAAGCCCACAGAAAACAGTGTAAATGACACACTGTGCGTTTGGGTCAACGTTTTCACTGGTCAAATAAAAGCTTCCTGCTTCCAAATGTCGAACAAGCCTAGACAGGACAAACATCTTGAGTACTGTGGTACATCCTCAGTACCTTCAGCTGTGACTGTGACTACATTTCCATACACAAATTTGGCAGCAGTTCTGCAGGACAGGGCCAGTCAGATGTGCACACCTCATGGGGGCTTAGGAAACAAGCTTAGTTTATATTCCAGAACAGTTTCAGCTACAGTACCCACGGCCCACTGTTGTGCTGCTTTTCAATGATCTGCCTTTTCAGGGGACTGAGCAATGCCACATCGTACCCTCCCAGAAACACACACTTTATACCCACACCGAACCGACACACACACACACACACACACACACACACAGCAATAAACTCCATATGTTATACCCTTACAACACAGACACACACACCAATAAGCTCCATATGTTATACCCTTCTAACACAGACACACACACAAACACAGATACACACAGCCATACACACACCAATAAACTCCATATGTTAGACCCTTACAACACACACACACAGCAATAAACTCCATATGTTAGACCCTTACAACACAGACACACGCACAGACAGACACACACACACACATACACACACACACACTAAAAACATCCATATGTTATGCTCTCCCAGCACAGACAAACACACAGATATGCACACACGCAAGCACAAAAAAAAAAAAAGCTCAAGACATGAAACATGCAGAGCTCAGATGCAAGTCTGTTCTAACGTACAGGTTTCCACTCTCCATAGTGAAGGGTCACAGTAAAGATGTTATCACCCACAAGCCTTGGACCATTCACCTACATTCACCTGGACTTACCTGAACTCCCTATCTCTGAAAATTTGACCCCTCCAAGGACTGGCTATGGCCTCTCCAGATAATCCCCGCCTTGCCTCCATGTTCGGAGCAAGCCTACAGGCCGACCAAGGCCACGTGCCAACCGTCTGTCCAGAGGCCCTCGTCCAGCCCGGCACCGCCCGGCACCGCCCGCTCTCCATAAAAAAGCATCTGTCTGAAAAGGCCGTTCACAAAGTGCTTCAGCGCACTATCAGCAGAGTGGATGCCGGACGCGGGCTTCTGTCGATGTTAGAACAAACGACGGCCTCTTTGTTCCCGCGGACAATGACGCCGAGCCACTTTTTCATCTACAAGATTTACTTGAAAGTCTTCAGTGGGCCCTGCGATTCAGGTTTCTTACGAGCCTCGCACAATCAAATCTGTCCCCTCTTTACTGAATTAAGATGTCCTCACGCGCAAAATGGAAAACCTGCTCGGACCGTTGCGCGGAAAAAGCGCGCGGGACCTGGCTCTGGCTGATGTCACCACTTTCTTTAGCGCTGAATACAAACAAAACACAATGCCCCCGGAAATGAATAGTCGCTGTGCTCCTCTCACTAGCTTTGTGTCTTCACTCTGTTTCTTTAATCAATTTTTCAATCTAATTTCAGTTCTTTTTTTTTTTCTTTTCTTTTTTTTTTTTTACTCCACAGAGGAGCTTCCTGAAGCAATTCGGTCGCTCAGAGAGAGAGGGAGCCGCTGCGTAATTCAATACAGAATTAATCAATAAACAACTTGTTCCTACTACTCGCCAGGCTATTTTTTCCCTCCCTGTTTACACAGGTCAAATGTCAGCAGCTTACTTAACCAAATACAGTGCGCTTTTGGCTGAGTCAGGGACCAAACTGACAAACAACCACAGAACTGGCGAAATGAACACTGCCATACAATAATATGCGCACACACCACTTTCATCTGTGCGCAAAGCGCTCATTGAAAAAGTACGCTGCAAAAGGTTCTTCGGGGAGGTAAAAGTAAAGGAAGAAAAGAAGAATTCATTTTGAGAGGTATCCGGGAAAAACTGAATAAGCGTTTTCAAGAAACATGACGAAGTGTTAGTGAGATAATAAATATAACCCATCTATCCCCTTTCCTGCATCTTTCTTCCAGACAGAAGCGCTAGGTGCAGTTTAACACTAATGGCTATCTAAAGCATCTGTAGCACATTAATTAGTTAAAACGCTTAATGAATCGCAGAGTACAGGGGAAACTGAAGTCTGGACGCAGCCCGCCTGTGTGTTTGTGAGAAAGCGCGTTCTCATACGAGGGGCCGGGTGAGGAGTGCGGTGGTTTCTCCGTACGCCGCAGCACTGGGATGCCTTAGTTAGCGGCTTTTGCACAGGAGATACTTAATGAAACTTTTCCAACGGCCCCTTACTCCAGGGGTGCTCTCCCCGCCCGCCGTTTCCTCCAGGGGTGCGAACCGCGGGCAGGCGCTCCTCTGAGACCCCGGGCCCAAACGGACAGCCCCGCACACGGGGGCCCCCGGTTCGGCCACAGCCCCAGCTCGCCCTGCTCGCCCCAGTTGGGACCATCTGTCACCTCCAGGCGCGGCGTTCCCCGGGCCCCATCGGGACAGCGGCTGGAGTCAACCACCCAACAAAGTTCCCGCTGGGATCCATTTAAGGGGCTTAGGCCGGGGGGGCGGGGGGGCCGGGGGGGGTCCCGAGCGCTCGCGGGCCGCTGTCAGCACTCATCGCCATCGGGGCGGCCTCACAAAGGGCCGGCCGGCCCCCCGGATCAAAGCGCCTCATAATTTGGGTTTAATGACCGCGGCCAGAGAGGAGAAACGGGCAGCATCGCCCCGTCCTGCCTATTGTTGTGGGACAAGAGGCCCTGCCCTCCTCTCGCCATCCCATTCAAAAGCCCGACTCAGGAAGAAAGAAAGCCCCTTTCCCCCAAAGCCACGGCTGAATACTCCCCAGCTCCTTTCATTTTCATTTAATATTTAATGGATGTGTGCAGAATTGCAAATATCTAGTCTCTGGTGAAGTTAATGTTTCTTTCATCACACCTTTGTTTAAACCACAAGGGTCACCGTCTTAAGGTAATACCATGCAAATCACAATTATGCAATGACACTGATGTGTTAAAAAAAAATGTAAAAACATTTGCCTCAAATAATTTTACTGCATCTCAATAACAAAAAAAATAATAAACTAATAAACGTGCCTATATACGAAATCATACACTTTTAAAAATGCAACAGAGGTCCCTAAATCGCATTTCTTTCCTCTCAGCAGCAGAATGCATTTTAAGTGAACTTTTCAATTTCTAATTTTAAGTCAAATCAATAAATCAATAGCCTGACATGCTAGTGCTAATTTGATCTGCGTGCACTGTGAGGGAGGAGCGGGAACGATAGGCCCCAAGCCGTTCCGTGCCACAGCCTCCCTCTGGGCATGAAGAGCCGTTCAGCCGATGAGAGGGAGGAGCTGCCCTCCATCTTACACATCCTGGCGTGGCTAACGCGCATACGCAGGCATACCCAAAAACAGCGATGTACCCGCGTACCGCTTTCACCGTGTACCGCAGCGCAGCTCACAGCTATCCAACCGCAAACATTACTGTCAATTATTCATGGCATTATTAGTGAAATGTCACTCTTTAATGAAACTAGTGAAGGTTATCCAGGTATCCCTGTGGCATGTGCCAAACTTCAATGGATGGGTATGCACTGTAGCTGCCTGGTTAACCAGCTAGCTAGGTACGGTTCCAGTCTCTACTTCACAATGATGCACTTGCTGGCTTATCACTGGCTTAACTACGCACTTATACAAGATGTATTGCTACCGGTCTCTAAGGCTTTCATTTTCTGTAGTTTGCTTTACGGCAAATGATTCCTTCAGCAAGAGGTTGTGTTTTTAACAGATTAAACTGAAGACTGAAAGGTGAAATCAACACGGCGGTCAAGACAAAGCCCTTAAAAAATGAAAATGCGCACATTTCCGCAAAACATTCTGGACAGAGAGTAGCACAGGTCTAGTGAGAAATAACCAGAAACCTGCTGCTGAAAAAACACTCCTGATGCAGTAAAAAATCCATGCATCCAAACTTGGGTCCTGCAGTCTGTTTTCCTCCAAATATTTATGTTCAAAAGGGAGACATTTGATATTTTCCCAATCAAATTTTTGTTTTCAATATAAAATCCATGTCAGGACAGTTGGCCAAAATAAAGTTTTAAAAACATTAGCCTTTTCTGAAAGGGTTGTCATGAAATACATTACAAAGCAATAATTGCGTAAGAGCATTAAACTCCAGTATTTTTGGGACCTCCAACTGAAACGAATGAAAGCATGCACACCACCTAATCCAGGTGAAAAGTATCTCAGAGTTTGCAGTCAAACAAGAAAGAACAGAGAAAGAGATAGGGAAAGACTTAAAGACGTAAAAGAAACTGGAGTGAGTTACAAGGACGTGAATGCAAATGTATGCATTCCATACAGTAGCACATGTGTACGTGTATCTAAAATTACGTGATTTTATTCGAGAGCGGAATATATGTACGCAACTCTAGGCATGATTAACAAAGTATATCCCTGTGAAATTTCTACTCCTGGAAAAGACCTACACACATGATAAATAATACAGGCCCATATGAGGCTTAAAAGAAACGGCAGGCAGTCTCAGGTATGGGCTACAGTGGCTGATATGCAGCTGTCCCTTTGAAAGCCACGGTATCCCACAGTGCTCAGCGCCCGCAGTGCCCCCTGGGAGATGCGGTATCGGGGGAGGCCTGGAGCCGGTCTAGCTGTGTCTGCTGAAGGCGCGGGTCTCACAGCACGGCGGCCACGGTGAGAAATCCTCCTTTGTGTCAGGATTCTCTCTCGCTCCGGCGTCTCTCTCCGGCTCACAATTAGGCCGGGCAGACAGCGGCGGGAGAATGGCGCAGCGGGACTCCGCCCGGCCGAGCGCGGGCTGAGTTTCCCCCGGTGAGGCTTAGCGCCGGGCCCCTGGGCGCTAAGGAACCCTCCCGCCAACACGGTGATGAGCACCCGCCACAGGCCTGCGAGCGCGGGCTCCATATGCTCTTTGTGGAGGAAACTCCCCGATAACCCTGGCTGTGGGGGTGCTGTGGGGGGGGTGCAGCCCCCTACCTGCTTCTGTAATCAGCTTCCTCGGCACGCATCCGTTACATTCGCACGGCCTCCCTGGCGCACCGCGGCGCGGGCGCAACCGCCAGCGCCGCTCTGGAGCGCATCCCCGCGCCCGGAGGGAGCCGCCGCCGCGCTATCTGCACAGAAGCAGCTCCTCCGCCCGCAGGCCGAGCGCCACCACCGCGCCTCCGCGCTCCTCCGGCTGAACCGGGGTCCACCGGGGGGGGGGGGGGGGGGGTCACGGCGATCTCCCGGCGCTAAAGACAACACGGATCCGCGGCGGGCCTGCGCCTGACCCCCCGCCCCCGAGCCGCTCCTCTCCGAGCCCCGCAAACACAGAGCCTGGCCCCCCGGCTCGCCGGCCTGAACCCCCCCAAGCCCCGCAAAAGTGCAGACTGCACCCTCATAAATTATTTCTGCGCACACATTGATTCTCTCATGTTTAATTTCTGTTTGCTTAATCCGTTTCACCTCTTGCTGGGAGTGCTGACCACACTGACAAACAGAAGGCTCTTCTGATAGGTCCCAACCCACAGTAGATATCCTACATGTAGCAAAAGATATCTACTGTACTCTACACTGACCCCCTGCCCCTTATCGCAGTGGAATCAGCTCTGTTCAGTTGTATTCTATCTGTAGCAATAGCATTGATGTTAAATCATATTAAACCACATTCCTCTTTCATGTGCTACGGCGTATGATGCTATTAATCTCCCCATGATTCTACACTCAATTATTAGGTCTTACAGTAAAGCACATTCCACACTATAAATCACCAATATATTAACTCCCTAAATGTATTATAATACAGTATGCAACATTCTATAAAGCCAGAATGTTTTACTCCACTTCAGCACATATCATCTAATAAAGCAAAGGTTTTGACTCCACTGGAAGGAAAGGGACATCTACAGCATGTCACAAAATAAATAGCCCATCAATCAATCCATCGCTTCCTGTTCAGTGGCAGGCCCTTCGCGGCCAAATGATTTGTTGCGGAGCGCATCGCGGCCGAGCGGCTGCGAAATGATAATGAAACAAAGGCGACGTGATGATGCCGGCGACCGAGGAAATGACAGCCTGACGCCGACCAGCGCGGCGCTGGAGACGCGGCCACGCGCGTCCGCAAAGGGCGGCCCTCTCTCTCCGCTCGTCCGCTAACGGCGGCCCTCTCTCTCCGCTCATCCGCTAACGTTAGCCCCCTCTCTCTGCTCGTCCGCTAACGTCGGCCCTCTCTCTCCGCTCCCGCGTCCGCTAACGTCAGCAAGAGCAGCGCTAACCGGAGCCGCTCAAGCGGAGGCCGGGTGGCGGGTCTCAATGCCCCGCAGCCTTCAGGCGCGGCTGGCCAATGGACTGAGCGTAATGCCTTTTCCCATAATTCAGCGCTTTTACACGAGGTTCATAAGAGAGCGGGCCTACGCGCCGGCGTCGCGCATGAGCGGGCACTGTTTATGCACTGTAAGAGAGCACAGCGGAATACTGAGGGAAAGTAAGAGCCCACCAGCCATTTCCAGCAAAACAGAAAAAAAACAGACCGCTGGAGTACTGTTGATCTACTGCCATCTCTGGCCGGAGCTGGTACTGCAAGGAGGGGTTCCACAGCAGTGTGAACCCAGCAACATCTATCTAAATTAGGGTGAATTTAGCTATGTGGCTCTCGTTTCCTAGAGAATGGCGTTCGCCGCGGCTGGCCTGTATGTATTTATTACTATTGTTCCCCTATCGTTAACCCCGCCATCTATCTAAATCGGCTGAGATTTAGATATTCAGCCTTTCCCACTCATTCATGCATTCACCTGTTTGCTACAGGGAGTGATCAAAAGGCTTTTCCCACAAACCAAACTATCACCCCAAGGCTTTTACTATTCGCCTCTCTTCCCAGCTGTCACAGAGGCTCTTAACTGAGCTCTTGTTTAATTCCTACAGAACTCAGTTTAAGATTTTTAAAAATATATATTATTTAAAGATATTGTGGGTGTACTGAGAAACACATTTAGTTGTGGAAGATCACTCCAGCCCCAAACATTTAAAAAGCCTAAATCTGAGCTTCTCATTACAATGGCAAAACCCTGTCCTGGTGCTGAACTCAGACCATCCCCAGAGCAGGACATGCCTGGTCATAAGGCCACCCAGAGAGACAGGGCCCTCACTATCTCATGCCACAGCGCCTCCTCTGGTAGGACAGGCAACTGCAACCTGCCTGCGCCACCTGCACGTGCAGTACACCCCCTTCCTGCATGGCTGGCTATCTTTAACCCTTTCTTCTGAGGGGAGAGGAATTTATGAGTGGAGGTGTGGTAACAAGGGCCAAGCCTCTTCCCTGTCTGTTGCCTCTGCCCTTCTCCCTCTGTCTGTCCTGCATGGTCAACCGACCCGTTCAGGGCTGAGATGGGTGACCCAGCCGGGGGGGGGGGGGGGGGCGGCAGGCCCAGCGTGTCCCGATGCGCCCAGCCCGGCTCCACTGCCCCGGGGGCCGTTAACCCCAGGTCTAACCTGGCCTCTGATTGGCCGGCTGCGGTGCCAGCCTTTCCGGACCCCGCTGTGATTGTCTGTGTTTACGCTGCGCTGCGCCAGACTCAGTGACACGGCGACCCTGAGGTGGGCCGGGCTGTGGAAAATCCCCGAGGCTGTGGACGCGCTCGCGCGGCGGAGCGGCGCCCGGGCGCTAATGACAGGCTCCGCTCTGATGTTCGTCCTCCCTGACACCTCAAGCGCTCCGGTGGAGGAGGCGTTTAAGAGGTCTGGCCGCATCCCAGCAATTTCAGCCCAGAAAATGGAACGACCGGAGAGACAAAAAGCGAAAAACCCCGACACAATTAAATACTTCAGAAATAAATTGCGCTTTTTGAACGGTTTCTCCAAGACAAGCGTGCACACAAAAAAAAAAAAACCGCACGTCATATCCCCGGGCTGGCTGATCACCACACGACGACAGCAGAGAACCAATGGCATGACACTGTTACTCACACTCCATAGCACACTCCTCCACATACAGATCAATGGACACGTACAATATAAACGGCCAATACTGCGGCTTCACTCTCCACATGACACTAGCACAGTGTCCAGTGCAATGTAACCCATTACACTCTCATAAAACTTAGAGACTGTCTCAAATCAAACCTAATTTAACATCAATTTCACTTCTGACATCATAGGGATGCAAATCTGTTTAACTATGAATAGTACACAGCCGATACTGCACGTATTGCAACTCTGTATCATATAAATGCAGAGCTCAAACATATGGTAGGTTTCAAATACGAAATATTCACCTCAAGTTCTACCATGCTACGGTATCATCAAGCTTACGCGCTTGGCAGCACTGTGGGGAGCTTGCAGTTATTGCACTTTTACATGGCATCTGTTTAAACCGCTGGATTATTTACTGAAGCGATTCAGATTAAGCACCGCGGCAGCGCTCCAGAAACGAACCCAATTCACCAGCTTCGGTTCCGAGCGCACTGGCTTCACCCCCACCACGCGCGGCAGTGATGGCAGCAGTGGTGCTCTGCTCCGCGCGAGGCTCTTCCCTGAGGGAGCAGGGAGAGCGGGGTCTGCAGCGCGCTCCGTCTTTGTGCTGGAAGACCACAGCGGCCAGGAGAGCAGGTCTGCGCAGTACAGCCAGAGATCTGCTGCTCACGACCTCCAGACTGCGTGCCGACCAGCTGAGACTGCCCCGCCACAGGTCTCCCCCTTCCCTTCTGCCTCGGGGGAAGACTCCACTTCCAACGCTAAGAAACACCCTTTTAACGAACGGCAAAGGAAACATGGGGGACAAACTGATGCAGGCTTGTGAAACTGAAGTTTGATAACAGTATGAAGAACCCGGGGCAGGGAGGGGGAGAGAGAAAGATGAATACGGACAAAAAGCCCATTTCACAGCAGATCTGCATTGCCTGCTCCCAGGCGCCAAATCCTTGCTTTCTTCTTGCATGGATTTATCGAGTTACGAGACCTTCTCCTGAGCCAGCTCCGACAAACAATATTCCTGCCTGGCTGGGCTTGCTCTCAATCAATGGAAGGAGAGAGGGAGAGGGAGAGAGAGGGTGAGAGAGTGTGAGGGGTGAAGGAAGATGGAGGGAGAGAGACAGAGGGAGGGAGGAAAGGGGGAGAGAGTGAGAGCAGGACAGAGTGAGAAGGGGAGAGAGTAAGAGTGGGAGGGGTGAAGGAAAATGGAGGGAGAGAGACAGAAAGGGAGAGAGGGAGAGCATGATAGAGTGAGAGGGAGGCAGAGTGGGAGAGTGTGAGGGGTGAAGACAAATGGAGATAGAGAGACAGAAGAGGAGGGCGGAGAGAAGAAGGGAGTAAATGAGGATGAGAAATGGGGAGAGAACAACAAACAAACACACGGGAGAGGAAGAGGAGGGAGAGCGCAGGAGGATGAGGAAGCAGGACGCTTCAAACAGAAGGCGAACCGAACGCGCCGTGACAGGAGCAGTGACCTCTGACTCATCTGACCTCTGCAGATGCAGCAAACGATCAGCCGAAACAAAAGGATGGGTCAGCTGAACAGAGTCAGACGCCCCTCCCTCCTTCACCCTCCCTCCATCTTGCACTCATCTCTGCTCTATCCTTCTCTCTCTTGCTCCACACCGCATGTGACGCATGTAGTGAGAGTAGCATTACAGATTTTAAAAATACTAAATCCAGACTGAATTACACAGGAGGTCACAGAATGGTAAGAAAACACCGGTAAGGTCACACAGTGAGCAATATCACCGCAGAGAGCTGGATCTACTCCACTGAGGCCACCTCATCCTGTACACACATGCGATTTGGCCCAATTCCTGTTCTAAGCACAGTAATATTTTTCGGGAAGTTCATCCATTTCGAGAAAATTACACAAAATGACCTCCCCCGGCTCCCCTATTTTTGGAATATTGGATTAGGGGGAGAGGGTAGGGTTTCGGCAAACACAATCACCCGTCCTTAATGGCACCAGAGGTGAAGGCTGATTTGTGACGCCCTTCTTCACCTCTGACCCCCGCTCCCCCCCCTCCCAACTCTGGCCTCCTGTGCACTGAGTGAGTGACCCCACCCCTAAAATCCTGGGCCACATCTGACACCACCTCTCCTCAGGCCCCCCGCTGCAGCCGGCCACACCTCCGCTCACCCCGCTAACGAACGCGACGCTAACACCCGGCGCGCCGGCCAAGCAAGCGCAGAACACCACAGAGGAAGACCATCCCAAGCCCTGTCCATCTCCGCTTGACTCACCTTCGCGCCCGGCCCGTCCAGTCAGTTCCTCCTGAGCACTGGCCCACCGAGCCCCCGCACGCAAGGCCAACCGCGATTAAAATAAGGGGTCGGATCGACACGCGTAACAGGGGTAATGTAGTCACGGCAGTGCCTCCTGACCTTTCACCTCCGCGGGTCACACGTCAGTGCGGGGACTGCAAATGGCCTTCCCCCTACATGCAGGCTCAGAAAACGGCGCCTCGGGAACATCAGATGAAAAGAGGAGAAGGAGCCGAACACAGCGCACAGGAGCTCGGCGGAGGTAAGGAGGTCGCACGCGCCGATCACTGCCGGAATTTATTTGTAGCACCAGCCTTCATGACTGCGCTATTAATACATCTCAATAGCAGTGACTGCGCAGCCTTCTCCTCCTTTTATCGTGGCTCAAAATTACATCACTTTCAGAGTGGAGATCAATACATCTCACCGCCATTATGTACGACAGATGAGATAATCAGAGAAATTACACATCCGTCTGCAAGCGCAGTGAAATCGCCTTGTGTTCTTACTGTACGGCGGTTCAACCGACAAAAATGCATAATGAAATATTTGATCTTCGACGAAACAGCCCCCAACCTTTGACCTGTGCCTGGTGCACATGATTTAAATAATAGACATTGAAACAGACCTGTCGGTGTGTGCCATTCTCTTAATTCAGTTCATAAAAACCGAAACACATTTTTTTAGGGTCGAATTGCAGCAGTTAAATTTGATTTGCATGGACTTTATCCCTGGAGACTTCCTTCAATGACCTGCCCTTAATGGCAGATGGAAGCAGAAAGTCTAAAGGGGGGAGGGGAGGAAAGCAAAGTCCCCAAATTATAGCTACAGAAGAAGGCCAGGGTACCCACACCACTGAGATGACACACACCTTCCATTTTGTGAAGAAACAAACCTGAAAAACCGGGCAGCAACCAAATAAAATGGATCCCGAGAATAAACAGCTGATAGTATTACAGTATGGGTCTGATGCGCTGCTTTGCTGTGCTAAGTGATCGGCGATCAGTAAAATAATAACTGCTCAAGCCACCCAATGAAAACCATCCCATGCTGTATTGTGTCTTCATTACCCTTGAGTCTGATTTTAAAAAGGACTCTTCTGAAATCTGAGAGATGACTGAAAAGCTGCAATAGCAGTTCTGTTTTTCCACAAGCTCTGATGGCAACACAGCAGAATTTTAAGTATTCACAAAAAGAAATAAACACAGCACAGACACGTTTATCTCCCAAAGAGAGCCCCCAACCCCCCCCGCCCCCCCCCCCCCCCCCCCCCCCCCCCCCCCCAGGACTGGAGACGTCAGTTGGGTAACATCTTAAGAGGGCTGGGGACTGGGCGAATCTGAGTAAATAAATAAATAAGGACGGCTCTATGGATTAAAGATAAAAGCGGGAGAGACGCTGGCAGTGGTGTGGGCCTGGAGAGCGTGCGGGTGACCTTTCCCCGCTGGATCCCAGCCCGGCCCCGGCCCCCGGCCCCCGGCCCACCGCCCCGCTTCCCCCGGAGGGAGCCAGGCGGGGCCACTGGGGCTTTCGGGCCCGTCCCAGAGCCAAGCGAGAATTCAGTCAGTCAGTCTATTCTGCAAGCGCCAGAGCGGCATCACAAGTTCACTGTGAAACTCTAATCAAGAGGGAAGTGCCTGTGTGGATGTAATGAGCATTTACACGAAAGCTGTTTAAGATCTGGTGTGTGTGATTCCTACATCTAACTAAACACTTACCCTGGGATTCATTTCAAAGACATCAGGGTCCAAATAGACGATAGCTGGAAGGTGAACAAACTTTTGAGAGGACAGCAAGATTCAGAAATTGTGGCAGTCTGCCTTTTCCAAGGATAAGAACTTTAAGAACAAGTGTCCCTGGAATCACAAGACAGCTGTAATATATCTGACTTATCACATCCATGACAGAAAATGAGTTACTGGGACATCTTCAGGCAGAATGGAAAAGTAATACAAGAGAGGGAGGACCAGTTTCGACCTCACCGAATCGCCAACTTTCTCCTACCCTCCTATTACTCCGGCTGCTCTTCCAGTCTTCCCTTCAGTCGCCAAAATGAAGTCACTGCAGCAACAGCATCTCTTTTTGGGGTGCTGTATCGGCACAGCATACTGTATGGCTGGGTTTATATTGCACCGTTATTTTTAACCGCTGTCATTTTGAGTGGCTATAATGATGAGGAACGAGTAAAGCTTATTATTTGTGAAATACACAATGACAAGCACACTCAGAACTGCAACAAAAAATAAGAAGTTAACCAGCATTTCCTAGATAAAAGTACAGATAGTGTGTGAACAAGTCTCACTGACACAATGGCATTTTTAACTTACTTTTTGATCCCTTATTTATACAGAGATTAAGAATGTCTCTTTGAGACTACAATATCCTTCACAACACAGGCAAATTGTTCAATTTACTAGCCTACTAGCATAGGCTAGCGCTGCAGCCGGGAGTTGGTAACTTGTTTTTTTATTTCCCAGAAACACCGGCATAAACGTCCCCTCGCAACCAACGACTAACGTCATTGTCCGTCGGCCCAACGGTACTGCAGGGCGAACCGTGACACAAAGCCACCCCCCCCCCCCCCCCCCCCCCGCAGGCCGTCGCAAGCTTCCAAACCATCCTCAGCCACGCGAGCGTGCCCCAGTAAGAGAGCTCAGAGCAGGCGGGTGGACCGCAGCGGACGCATCGATTGCAGCGACGGAGATGAAAGCCAGGCGGGGGAGAGAGATTACGGCCCTGGGAAGGACAGGCGCTCCGCGGGTCCTCAAACCGGGCGGGACCGGACAGGCCCGGGTCCGAGCGACGCTGCGGAAACAAATCGATGGGTACTGGCTTTGGGAAAGGAAGGCGAGGGGAAGGCACTGCAGTTCCTTAAAGCACTCCAAGACTCCCCGCCGACAGGGGCGTCGATTCCGTTTCGCCTTGGCCCTGACCGAGACGTCCGAGAGGAGGAGGCGTCTCAGAAAAGAAAGTCCTCCAAACCCGAAACCGCACGGCAAGCCACCCCGATCCGAGGGAACTCTGCGGAGCGCCGCCCTGCTGCGGGAGCCAATCCCGTAAGGTCGCGGCTGCTCTTTACTGCTGCTCAAAACGTTTATCTCCTAATGCGCCGCATCATTTACATTCCATCACCAGCGAGATTCAAGGGCAAATTTGATCATGCATACGCAGGGTGGGTTTAAGGATCGTAAACAGGTGCCGAGAACTACAATTCCACTTGGGGATATTCACCAAGCGCACGCGGTATCATTTGCACACATCGATAATGATTTAACTGCCGCTTTGGTAGCGTTCATTTATAAAATATTTCGAAAGGGCAGCTGTCAGTGCTTCATAAAGAAAAGCTTCCCTCAATGGAAGCAGCCTCATCACAATAATTTCTCTAATCAGTATTTCAATTCAGGCGCATTAAATTCATTATGTTTTAATGCCAGTTACCTGTGTGCGAGACCTGCACTAATATCTTTAAAATAACAGCTGCTGAATATTCACCTAATGGATTCATAAATTATTGAACCTGGATTATCAATTTATATTTCAGTGTTTAAATCCTAATACATAAACCTGTCCCCTAGTTTCAATAAAATGCACTTATCCACTTTAAGAGCATATGCAATTCAATCGAACAAGACTTTCTTTTTTTATTTTTGTAGATTAAATCAAAACTCGTGAGGATTGGTTTTATGCTCATAGGAACTGGCCTTACGCTCTTTAGGAATGAAGATCAGGAGAAAGGAGAAGGTGGTGCCTCAGATGCTAAAATGGCCAGAGCCATTTTAAAGGACCAGTAAGCTTCTGTCTCCAACTTTACAATTCCCACTGTTTTCATATAATTAACGATATACTCAACCAAGAGTTAAAATGAGGAATAAAAGTATACAATTAGATTTAGACAAAAATTAATAGGATGGCAACAAATATTGGTATTTCAAAATAGTATTTTCTGATTGCGAACAATCCAAACTGTAATGGCAAAATTAACTACAATCATACTGGATAAATAAAAAAATTAAAAAAAATAAGCTGAATTAAATTTCCAGAGATTTGGCGAAACAAAAAAGAACCAATTGTTGCTAAAAAATAAAAATTTAAAAAATTAAAAAAAAACTTTCCTAAACTGCTTTAAATCATTATTCATTCTACGAATGCCTGCTATACACAGCTGGATGAGGCAAATATTTAAAGATACAATTCTTCCTCAACAGAAACAGTCCTGCATAAAGAACAAGCACTGAGCACCAAGGAAGACAAAGAAGGCATTTCTTGCGTCTATTTCAGATAAACGTGAATATGTCAATGACAGATCCAGCAACGTCAATAATCCACATATTTCAGACGTTATCCTGAGCAAAGCTTGGCGTTTAAATCTATAAAAAGTGAACTTACGTTCCTAACATACTGCCATTGTTTTGAGGCTGCTGCGCGTACAGTGTGGACATTGTGTTAACATGACAGCCCAAAAGCTGCTTTCGGGTAGAAGGGGCCATTTCGTCAGGCCTTCGGTCGAGCGCTATTGTCGTCCCTCAGACAGGACAGCGATGCCGCCGCAATCTTTTCTCCGGTAACGATCTGCGGTCACTTTAACTGTCAGGCTGTAAAACACCGCGCCGAACACGGCCTGCCGCCCTGGCGCGGAGGAGGGCTCTGGCATCGCTCGCTCGCTCGCTTGCGCACGCGTAAACTTAAAAAACTCGCCGCGCAACGACAAACGGCAAGCCAGAAAACTATTTACACGCAGCCGAAAAAATGAAAATACTAAATCTGTTTCCCATCAGGAGCAGGGCTTCCCACAGAGGACGGGCGCTGTTATCTGCAGAGCCGCTGCTGTCTGCAGAGACTCACTGACGAGACTTGCAGGCCGTGTTCAGCGTCCTTTTGTCGCGAGGAAGAGCGGACGGTTTCAGCGAGATTAAGAGAAGACACTTAACCACATTAGGTGCCTGAGACGGATTTTTTTTTCCACCCCCCCCCGATCGATGGTAAAGGACCGGCCCCCTGAGATGACGGCACAGCTCCCCCGTCCGCCATCGCGTGCAGCCGGCCGCACGCATCCCCCCCCCGTCGCCCCTCCCCCCCTGCAGGAGGACCTTTCACTCATCGTCATAAAGAGCATTAATAACCTCAGTAACCCTTCCCCGCGTTCGGCCAGCGCGGTACCCGAAAGGTCACTTTGTTTTTTAATTCCTGCTGAAGCCGGAGAGGCCCCGGGCCGAACGGCACACGGTACGCATTTTTACCGTCACCGCCGATGGAATAAAGTTCTTAAAGAACGGCGAGCCGGGCCTCTTGCATGGCATTAACGTTAGCGCTGCAGGGACGGAGCGAGCGTCTGGGCTCGGCAGCAGTCGCTGGCTCTCAGCGCTGAAAATAAAAATACACTCGCTGGCCCGGCCTTCTGCAAGCAGTCAATACCCCAGACATGCCTGACAATTTATCATTTTTCAGCTCTCATTTTTCATGTATTGACAATGTGTTTTTCCATTTATTTTCGCAGTATTAAATCCGTTAGCCAAGTTAACCACAACAGAAATGTGGCGGTGGCCAAGTCGGGTGGCAATTCCAGGGTGATTTCGGAATTCTGCCTCAACTTTTCCCCAGACCGAAGTATCGCGCATTGAAAGTTCATCCGGAATGACTGAACGGCCTCGTTCTTCCCCGGCACGCCGGTCCGCACAGCCTGGCGCGGGGCTTGGGCACCTCGGGCAGCTCCACCCCCGGGTTGGGATCTGAGACAAAGGAACGCTCGCTCGGAACGCTGCTGTCACAGCAGACGGTTCATTAAAGCCCAGCGGCAGACTTCATCGCGGGATCAGCGGTGCTAATCTACTAATGAAATTCCGGCGCGAGGCGGACGGGACGGAGATAAAAAAACCGCGAGTGCGCTAACTTCGGCTACAGATCACGACAAAGCGCATTCCCATCGACACCGAAGCCTGCTCCGCTGCGGCTGATTTTTTAATGGGATTAGCCCTCAGATGGAGGTTTGATGCACATTGATCGAAGGGCACTAACACCATGAGAAACATACCCTCCACTCCTTTAACCCCCATTGGCTAATAGCACCACTCCACATACGGTACACAAGCACTGCAGAATTCTCTGCTTGGATCAGTTAGTGCAATACGGACCACTTTTATAAAACAAAGGTAGTGAACACTCTTTACGTTTGGCTGATTTCAATAATGCAGGCATTCAACATTGCAAATTCAGTAAGATAGGGTATTTCAATGGATATGAAGCACTGTTGCTCGTAGGGGTGGGATAACAGCAGTCGGTATGTACAGTAGCGTAGCCCAAGGTGCCACACAACGTAACTGTGTTTTCACACAGCTAACACTCTTCTCACCTCCACACACACATACACACACACACACACACACTGCTATGGGCACTAATAGGTGACAGACATACGATCAACCAGCAACTCACATTACCAGCACAGGACAATAGAGTTCTACCAAAATGTAGAAACCAGCACACCCTGAATGAATTAAATCCTGGGCTTTCAAAAAGCCTCTTGGGGTCCTTGAAGGTACAGCATGGGGTCCCTGGCCAGACGTGATATACAATGATTATATATAAATTTGGAGAAAGTATTTCCAAATATAAAACTTTTTTTTTTAAATATAACCAATTTTAACTTTTGATTAGTGCCCTGGATGTCCTTCAGCCTGGGTGGAGGTCCCTGGACCATAAAAGTTGAAAACCCCTGATTTAAATCATGGAAACCTGAAACACAAAGATCATTTTCCCTGAAATGGGTAACCAGCATGACAAAGTGACAACGGCTGCCTTAAGGAGATTCAGAAATGTAACAATATGACTACGGTTTACAAGGAACAAGGAAGGTGCATTCGGGATTATAATTCCTACAATCACTCTTGTTTATTGGCTAAGCAGACCAACAACCCATTCAACCAGGAAGCTAACTAAGCCGCACATAGCTCCAGTCCACACAGTTTATAGGCAACACTTCATTTCGCACATTTACTGCTCTGTTTTGTCACCTCATTTATTTATCCATTTATTCGTCTCCAACGATTGTTCTCACTCCTCCATATCGCTTTCATTTCAATAGACATAAAGCTACAAAGCACCCACGCCAGAGCTTCTCCAGCTAGCCTCCGCCATAGCGCTTCTTAATATGTTCCTTCCTTTTATTGGGGCGGGGGGTGTTTCAGTGGCTTCCATCAGTCTGGTGGCCTGGAGCGATGGCGGCTCGGAGGCCATTAGCCCTGCAGGTCCCCCCCCCCCCCCCCCCCCGCCCCTCACTACCCCATAACAAAGGGGACGATATGCGGAGCACCCAGGTGGACTCCACTCCACCGTTACACTCCCACTCTAAGCAGGTGGTGTTCTTCAGGGCAACAGAGCAGAGGAGGTGTTTTGCACAGTGTCTGTGAAACATCAGAGCTAAAGCAGCTGTACAGAGGGAGATTAGGGGCCGGGCTCTTTGGGGGAAAGGGAGCCCGCTGTCAGAAAGCAGCAGGTGATGGATCGCGGGCCTATCCCCCCCCCCCCCCCCCCCCCGTCATCGCCGAGCGGCCTCTCTGTGTTCAGGAAGGACCCGTCTTCAGCCAGGCCGGCCAGCCGCTCACAGAGACGGCGCACCTCATCTCCGACCCCCGACGCACGACGCACCCTCGTCTTCACGGAAGCCGCTGCTCGATAACGGAGGTTTTTAAAGTGTGTCATGATCCATACCCCGATCCGATCCATAACCATTCAAAGGCAGCTCACAGCGTGCGCTAAGTGTTTGTTTTACAAGTTCTTAATTACTCCTGCACTGCTCCGGGGAGCTGCAAATACACTGGCCATTCTTTCAGAGGTGACCACCGCAGGCTCGGTGTGCCTCCGCGTCGCTCAGCGACACGCGCAACACGGGCTCTAGCGTGTCTACATTAAACCTGGTGTTTCTCTGGGGAGGTCAGGGCTTCTGTCAGAGGATGTGGAGTGTGAGCGGTGATGTCACAGGAGGACTGCTAGTGGACAGAGCCGACCGCCACACAGCGAATGAGACGCTTCTCGAGTTCAGGCTCGTCCGATGCAGGTCATATATATAAGAGAAAGTTGTTCAACTGCACTCACAGAAAAAGACACTTGCAGACACAAAGCTTTAACTATGACACAAACAATACACAGAAATGGACCATTTAGGAGAGAAACTGCCAGATTTACTCATTTCCAAGTAAGGGTACTCTGACCGATTTAAAAATATGTATGACAATCTGCAAAAAGTCCAAGTAAGAAATAGACACCCAAGAATGGTATGGTATGCTTTTATAGCTCTGAAATGCACATATGACCAAATGTGCTAAAAAATAAATTAAAAAAATAATTAAAATGTATAATAATTTATAAAAAATGAAATTTTATGACAGAGGATGACAATTAAAGTTTATATGTATGCAAGCACAAATTCGCAAGCAACATTAACCATCTCTGATCTTGTTTATTTGATGAGTAGAAGGCTTGATTGTGTGATAGTGTGTTCACATTTTTCCTGTTTTCAGATAGGATTCATTTAGTGTAATACACTGTGTGACACAGCCCTCATCCCTCCCACTGCTTGTTGTGTGCTGGGGGTGAGAGTCGCAGGTCGTGGGGGGGTCAGGGGCTCTTACCCGCAGTGATGTCATCATCGGTGACGTCCATCTCCTCTTCCGGGGCCTTGGGCTCCACAGGCTGGGGTTCAGGCGGGGGAGGGGCAGGCTGCGCCACCTCGGCGGATGCTCCGGCTGCAATGACATCACAAACGCGTCACGTGACCGGGAAACTCAGCCGGCCTCTGCCCACACGCAACGATAATCAGACGAGTTCAGGTGGCACTAACTCAAGCAGATCAGGGGTAATGCAGTCAAATGAGACTCACACCCAAGGCTAATTTTCTCTTTGTCCTCACGTCCCTGTTAAGTAGCTTATTCAACCCATTTCTCCAATCTGAAGGCCTGCCAGCGGTTTGTATAAGAGAGATGCTTTATTAGCCTGTAACCCCCTTCACGATCACACCCATTTTTATTCACCGGGCTAATTTAGCCCTTATCCTAGAATTACCAATTAAAATAAGCTTTTCATTAGAACCAGGCAAATTAATCAATGCTGCTTTGTGCACAACACATACTTAAAGCTTGGGATGAGCTAATCACTGCTTTGTCCTCATTACAGAATGATCCCTTCCTTTTCAACATGAATTTTTTTCCTGTTCTCTAAGTGCGAAACGGCCACTTTGAAGCACCGCGTTCTCAAACGCACGGCGCTCAAACCAAACAGAGACGTCGCGACAGATTCTCCCCCGTCCCGAAGCTCGCCGAGGCACTTCTGTTGCCATATCGACAACTTTCCTCCAATTACATTTGATGAAGTGAGGGTGTTAGCGAGTGGAGGATCAGATTGATTAATCCCAGCCTCCCAGAGAACACGTTCCTTTATGTTTCAATTAACCTCGCCATTGACCAGTGACATATTTAAAGAGAAATTGTTTTTTTTTCATCCACCCCCCCTCCAAAGTAGAGGTAAAACAGAAGAGCACAGCAGGGGCACACGAGCCAATGACATGCCCCTCTGACCGACCTGGGTGGGATAAAGAGTGCTCAACGTGACATCATCAGTGACACGTTTACCAGTTCCTACGTTCAAGTCCACAGCTGCATCCACGTCTGACTTCAAACCACAGCAGTCCTTGCAACACGAGAATGCCCACTCAATTCATCCGTGGATTCTGCTTCTGCTCTATTCATTCAGGTAGCTGCACAGTGATTCCAGCCTTTGAATCTAGTATCTGACTCTTAAAGATAATCCAACAAATTACATAAAATATGCTAAATAAGAAAAAAGTGCTAAATAAACATAGCATGCAGTGTATACTACAACTTGAGACAGGAACATTAATGAAAAGTAATCTGAAAATGAATAAAAGCTTGAGACCAAAGAAAGAAAACAGCCTGATAGAAAATTCTGGAATGTGACTGCTCAGAGTTATGGCGCTGGTGGAGAGAAGTGCTCCTCTGCGTGGGGGCCCCCCATCCCCGCCCAGCCCACCTCCGTAATGGGGGGGGGGGGGGGGGGACCATAACTCACCGGCTGCGGCGCGAGAACAGAGAGGCCCTCCTGCAAGGTCAAGCGCTGCGTGTCGGGGATGACACACGGCTTCGACCCGGCCTCGTTAACCCCCAGGGCCCCAGCACGCGCCGCTCCCCCCTCCCAGGAAGGGCCCGCCTCCCAGACCCGCGAAAAACCCCGCGCCCGCCCCCAACCCCCCCCCCAACCCCCCCCCCCCCCCCGAGCACGCCACCAATGCCTGTCTCTTAAATTATGAGTTACCAAGCTTTTAAAGGAATCGAATTGTATTCAAAGGGCTGTATAGGAGTTTAACAATACGCCTACCGTGTCACGGGGCCTGCGCAAGCATATATCATTTCCATGCCTTAAATCAACAGGGAACCAAGGGCTTCTGGAACCTGTATTTCACAACAGAACGGATACAAAATATACGGTTGTAGGCATGGAATCTGCACATATACACAGACGCCTTTATAATCGTACTGCAGCAGGTGAGGATGACATTTTTACCCAGGCAGGTGCGGTTAAAGGCCTTAAGGTGAGCATCCAGATGCACTGCACTCCTGCAGGGCTAAGAGCAGTGTTCAGCTGCAGATTCCCCACCTCCCCCCCCAGCCCCCCCCAGCCCCCGCTGGTCTCACTGGCCTGGATGGACTTTAATCGCCCGGCCAGTCAACCGTCCCCCCAGGTCTCCCTGACCCCTCAGGCCAGCAGCTGTGGTCCGGTGAAATCCGCCCCGCCCCGCCCCGCCCCGGGTTCCACTCGTCCCGGGCGGATGAGTCGGGCTTGAGCGGTGACGGGGAACACAGCCGGCCCTTCTGTGAGGGGAGAGGAGGGGACCTCCACCCTCCAGGCTCAGGCAGGCGTCCCGTCGCCCGCGGTATCAGGGCGGGGCGCCCCCCAGAGGCCCGGTGCGGGCGCGGAGGACCCTCGGCTGCCGGGCAGGGAGGGGAGGAGTCAGAGCTCTCGCGCAGCTGGAGCGGCCTCTTTGCTCCGGGTCACCACGGGAACCGCTGCTTCTGCAAGCCCGGGTCCCAGCCTATCAGCTGAACAGCGCTGGGGTCAAAGGTCGCGAGCGATTCAGGTAGGGGCTGAAATGAGCCGTGCTGCTCACAGCAGCGCTGAGACAAACACACGAGCCTGAAGCCCTGCGAGACCCTGCTGCAGGGGACGCGCTGAACCCAGAGAACCGCCCGCCTCTCCCCTGCTGAACCGCTCTCTTCCCCTCCACCCAGAGATCAGCCCACTGGCACCAGGGGTATTTCATTAGAAATGGCCACTCACAGCTTATGTGAGCCTTTTCTGTAATTCTACAGGAATTAATGAAAGAAAGCAGGGACATTTATGACGATTTCTGTTCGTCGTTTCTTCATGAGTAAGATAAAAATCATGACTGCTTATGAAAGATGTTATGGAAAATGGAAGGAATAATTCTACAGGCCCATAAACGTTGATTACAAAACACTTTCATATAGTTGATTAGCATAGATAATAAACCAGTGGTGAAAAAATGACCCTCAAGCACACTTACTGAAGTATATCGCAAAATAGAATTATTATATAGCAAAATAGAATTATTATATAGCAAAATAGAATTATTATACCTTAGCATTCCTTTGGGGGGGAAAATGAGCACATTTTATTTTGGTGGGAACTCCAGAAAAGACTCAAAAGCCCACGTCTCTGCTAAAGTGTCTGCAGTTTCTTCTAAATTTCTTCATTTGCTCCTTCAGTGGCCGTGTCAGAGTATTACAGTGCAGCGCCCGTATGGATTTCTTTTTGTTTTTCATCAGTAGGCCCATTTTTCAAAAGCAATACAACAATTATTTTTTTAATTTATTTTCCATTATGATTTTTTTTCCCCTCTTCCCCTGCACAGGCTGGAAAAAAAGAAAGGAAGAATTGCTCGCCTCAGTCAGCATTTATTTGGAAAAAACGCTGGGCTGTTCGCTCAAACCAACTTTGTGCTTTGTCTTGGCCGTTTGAAGGCAATAAGCTCAGTTTCCACAGGAGAGGCCTATATATCACGTGGGGGGGGGGGGGGACAGGCCCATCACCGAGGCATCGGGCCGAGCTCGTGCCCCGCGAATGAGGGCTTCTTCCGGAAGGCAGCGGCCAAGACGTGTGCCAGTGGCCGGCCGCTCGTGTTGCCCTTTAACAAGGGTTGCGTGAGACCCTTTAAAAGATGGCGTGCTCGAGGAGAAGGAGCACGATGCATTGCAAACGCATACATCTTTGGCCCAGTTCTCAGTCATCTCTCCCTCTTTCTCCCTCCCTCTCTCTCCCTCGCTCGCTCCCCCTCTCCCTCTCTCACTATGATAGACAGAAGAGCTGCCTCATATTAATTCCCCTCACACCAAGTTTATCGATCCAAGGCCAGCTCCCCAATTGCATTACACATACAGGCTGTCTGCTTTCTCACACCCTCCAAAACACACACAGGCACACAAATAAAAGAGAGGAGAAAGAAAGGAAAAGAAGACAAAAAAAAGCAGAAGGAGAAAAAAAAAGGGGGGGAGCAACGGAAGATGGGGCCGGCGTGTCTTCGCAGGCGGACGATCCGAAGAGCTTTGGACGCGGTGCGGTTTGCGTTCTCAGCTGACCAGCCCCCTCCCACACGATTGGCCCAGATCAGGGACCAGCTCCACTGCCAAGCTTTTTTAATTGACAGCTTCTTTTATAATGGCCCACACCCCCCTTAAAAATCCAGGGTTCCCAACTGCAGAAGAACCGCTCGAGATACAAACATATCAGGAATGGAGGTCACTGGGAATTCTGAAATGTACACAACTTTGAACATGACGTCAAATCTTTTCTTGATTGGAAAGACTTGACTAATTGCTTATATCACAAATTTTTTAAATAGGCTACTATAATTTGTAGATATATGCTAAATGAACCAATAATCAAATAACAATTTATTAACCATATACTACTCTTTTGTGATGCATCTTTGTTGTGTCTGTACAGTATCTTCCATTCCATAATGTAGCGCACAGCAGCACTCCGAGAAGCAAACGGAACAGGAGGACCAGATCATGCACAAATGCTTGCGTGTGCGTGCGTGCGTGCATGTGTGCGTGCGTATGTGTGCGTGTGTGCATGTGCGTGTGTATGTGTGCGTGTGCATGTTTACACACACGTTTCCTTGTGTAGATGCAGGCTGAATAGCAGTCATGTGAGTCGTCGCATAAACAGAGGAAAACAGTTGGGATAAGAGCTGGAGCACAAGGAGGTTCTAAAATGGGGGAGAAGAAAAGGGGATGCAGTCCACAAAAGGCACCCCCCCCCCCAAACCCCACATTCTCCCCCGGCAAGGTGGGAGAGGGCCGGGAGCCGCGGAGCTGGAAATAAAGGAGGGGAAATCCTCCCATTCAGCCGGCCCGGGCGGGAGCAGCTGCCGCTCGGAAGGGCTTTTCACGCCGGCGGTAATGAGGGACTCGAGTTCACGGGGAACGTATTCATGAAGCGCCCCTCTCTCTCTCCGGCCGCCCGGCCGCGCGCGCCCTTTCCAGGGCCGGTCCCGCAGGACGCCCCCCGCAGGACGCCCCCCGCGTGCGCCCGCGTCGCCCTTCCGGAGAGGCAGACCCGGGGCAGCCCTGAACGTGGAGCGCGCTCCCGGAGGAAAGCACCGCTCCGAACGCCCCAAACACATAATGAGCGAGCCAGGGAAGATGGTCACATGACGCCGCTTAGAAAAACGAGTGCGCGTGCGAATGTTTTGGAAATGGCGTGCGCAGTGAATGCACTTCCAGAAAACAGCCCAGACCTATTCTACCATGCTTTTTTCTCATTTCTATGGTCACCTCTTTCTCCACATACAGCTGGCTTTAATATTACAGTGCACTTTTCTGCAACAATAAACCTGTGGCAGCACCACAATCAAAGTTAACCAAGGCGATTACACCCCTCTGGCTCTGGTTAACTGTCTGGGCCCGAGCTCAGGTCAGGAGGACGCGCTCTCTAATCTGGTTAAAGGGTGACGGTCCTTCCCCATTCCCAGCCCCCACACAAAGAGGGCAGTGCACCTGCTCCCCCCCATGGAGATGAGCCAACAGCCCGGGACCAGGAGCGAACAGAACACACCGCGCCTCTCAGGGTCTTTACACACACACACCCACTCTTCCCGCTGCTCATACAGCACCGCTGCAGCTGCTCTCTAATGCAGCATGCTGCACACAGGCTACACGCTCATACAGCACAGCTGCTCTCTAATGCAGCATGCTGCACACAGGCTACACGCTCATACAGCACAGCTGCTCTCTAATGCAGCATGCTACACACAGGCTACACGCTCATACAACACAGCTGCTCTCTAATGCAGCATGCTACACACAGGCTACACGCTCATACAGCACAGCTGCTCTCTAATGCAGCATGCTGCACACAGGCTACACGCTCATACAGCACAGCTGCTCTCTAATGCAGCATGCTACACACAGGCTACACGCTCATACAGCACAGCTGCTCTCTAATGCAGCATGCTACACACAGGCTACATGCTCATACAGCACAGCTGCTCTTTAATGCAGCATGCTGCACACAGGCTACACGCTCATACAGCAGCATGCTACACACAGGCTACACGCTCATACAGCATAGCTGCTCTCTAATGCAGCATGCTACACACAGGCTACACGCTCATACAGCACAGCTGCTCTCTAATGCAGCATGCTACACACAGGCTACACGCTCATACAGCACAGCTGCTCTCTAATGCAGCATGCTACACACAGGCTACACGCTCATACAGCACAGCTGCTCTTTAATGCAGCATGCTGCACACAGGCTACACGCTCATACAGCAGCATGCTACACACAGGCTACACGCTCATACAGCACAGCTGCTCTCTAATGCAGCATGCTACACACAGGCTACACGCTCATACAGCACAGCTGCTCTCTAATGCAGCATGCTACACACAGGCTACACGCTCATACAGCACAGCTGCTCTCTAATGCAGCATGCTGCACACAGGCTACACGCTCATACAGCACAGCTGCTCTCTAATGCAGCATGCTGCACACAGGCTCATACAATACAGCTGCTCTCTAATTCAGCATGCTACACACAGGCTACACACTCATACAGCACAGCTGCAGCTGCTCTTTAATGCAACCTCATTGGACAAACAAAAATATTTCACAAGGCCTTGTTTGTCCTCTTATTTGTTTTTTCTTTTTTAACCAGGTGCATAAAAGTTAATAGTGTACATGTGATTTTTAAATTCTTAACTGACTGGAGAACAAAATTTCAAGCTACAATTAAGCATTTACAGTATGTTAGATTATTACTATAGTAAAGTATTGATCTTTTTTCACAGAGGACCCCTTGGCTCTTTAAGTAAATGGCACTCAATCAAACAGACAACTCTGGGAGAGATAAGTGGCAGTTATTGTGTTCACCTCCACTATTCTATGAACACAATCCACATCAAAATCCTCAAAAGAATTCTCCCGTTTCTAGTAAATATGTTCTGTTTCACAGGCAGGAAAAGGTCAGTTATTTACTCATGTATTCTCAGACTTATAGCTCCACCAGGCAAACGCCAACAGGGCACAAATGACCTTTTCAGTGTGTTGAGATATAACACACATGCTAAAAGTGTTGTTTGAGGCCTCAAGATTAAGAGTGGCACGACTCCAGAAGGAAAAGCAGGGAAAAAAAACCTGCCCAATACTACAGACTAACTCATGTAGTATCTCTACAGCAGTACTAGTCAATAAAGGTTCTCACATCGTACCAGCTAATCAGTCCATACTAGTCAGTATGGGCACTTATTCATCATCCCTGAATTCATCAGTACTATTACTTATGTGGGTGTGAGATCCAAGCGCACTTACGCTGAAGAACGGTGTGAGCTAGGAATTAGAAGGTAATGAGGGTAGGTACGGGTGAGTGAATTACACACGCAAGGACAGGATAGTCCAACAGTTAGATCAGGACCTGCGATGCATTTAGAAAATGATTAGAAGCAAAGCACTTACGATTGGGCAAGCATAAACCAGTAACACCAATAAAACCCAATAATAATAAACCGACGGCGAGAGCGTAGCTCATAAGTAACGGCACGGCGAATGAAAAGAATGAAATTAAAATATGAAACGATGGCTTGCCGATGGATGCACGCCATCGCGCTTCCTTTCCCTGTCTGTTCCCGGTTTCCCGGAGGAACGCGCTCCGACATGGCGGCTTACCCTGTTACTGACGGGGTTCAGACTGTCCTGCGCCCCAAACAGCCTTTCACCGGCCTGCTGCACCACACGGCAGCCGGCTCCACGCTCCCCAAGGAAGCCCACAGGAGCCGGAGCACAGGCACCTTGATCTATAATTTGCGCCATATCTGAACCGAACCGCAAGCTCAAATCCTTTCAGCGTTTGAATTATTTAAGGAACAGTTCTTAGCACCAACTGGATTAACTGAGAACCAGACACTTACTTGCATAGGTTTCCTGCAAAGAAATACTTATTGCAACAAGACAATTTATCCTTAATGCAAAGGGATTACAACCCATTAATTTAGTTCCTTTTTATTTCTAATCAGATCGATTGTATTAAAAAGAAATATCTTGTTAAGACTAAACATGTTAGTTACATTTTTTATTAAAAAATTCTTATAATTATAAAAAATAAGAAAATAACTAAGATAATCACATTTAAGATGAAACTGAAGAGAAATCATATTGAAGATGAAACTTTTGATTAAAAATCGAGTATTAGCGGTGAATGTCCTCACAGCTCATGATGGGATGTAAAAACGAACACATAATTGCTATTGATTTATACTGATAAGGCTCCCATTGATCACATGGCTGGGGGAGGCATATTGAGAATATTGGCGCTCTGGTGCTGTGCGGCTGGTATGATCGCGACATGGCCGCCGCGTGATCGGTGAGCCATGACCCGAGGCGCAGAGAAACTGTGAGTGTGTGTGCATGTGCCTGTGTGTGTGCATGTGAGAGTGTGCATGTTGTGTGTGTGTGTGTGTGTGTGTGTGTGTGTGTGCATGTGCCTGTGTGTCTACGTGTGCGTGCGTGCGTGTCTGTGTGTGTGCACGTGAGAGTGTGCATGTTGTGTGTGCGTGTGTGTGTGTGTGTGCATGTGTGTACATTCATGCGTGTGTATGTGAGTATGTGTGTGTGCGTGCGTGTGCGCATGTACGTGTGAGTGTGTGTGTGTGCATGTGTGTGTGTGTGTGTGTGTGCGCATGTGTGTGTGAGTGCGTGCGTGCGTGCAGGTCTGAGTGCCTTTATGTCTACATGGAGCAGAGAATGTGAAGGTCAGCTTCCTCTTGATTCGGTGCAGCACACAGAGAGCGTTGTGGCGCTCAGAGCAGTCTCAGAAAGTGCGCAGCGGCGGCAGCAGCAGCAAACAAAAGAAGGGGGGGAGTCGGTGACCTGGCAACCTTGCGCCCCTGCCGAGGTCAGCCCCTGCGACACTCCCCGCGGTAACACTACACTGACCAGCGGCCATCGTCATGGCAACCGCTCCCCTGAGCCGCCACCAGCGTCCCGTCAGTGCTGGCAGGCTCCAGTGGTCTGTAACTGACAGCCAGCAATTCCACTTCCAGGAATAAAGAGCGGGAAAGGGGGTGGAGGACGGGGGGAGGGGGGGGGGGGGGCAGGCTAAGGTACAGAGCTTTTTAAGTGGGAGGGAAGGAAGCCGGGAAGAAGATGGAGCCCTCTCAGCCCTTTTGGTGAAACTCTGAGGGCTGAGAGGCTGAGCTGCAGTCCCCCACCCCCACCACCCCCACCCCCCCCGGGAGTACGCTCCGCTGGCATCAATTATTAAAGTCCCAGTCTGAGATAAAAGCTACTCCAAACTTCAGTCTTTTCAAACCTTTCAGACCCTCCTTTCCTTACGCCCGGACAAATTATCAAAGCATCAGAAATCTTAACATTTCCAAAAGGGTACTAATACATTTTTTTTTTTTTTTAAGAAGAGGCTCATTATGTCTGCAGGCTTGCGTTCAGAGCCTGACATTCCTTAACAGGTTTATTTCTCGGAAAGCGGCGTCTGTGAAAGCCACCGGACAGAGCGCTTCCCGTTAAGCTTTCAGGAAGCGTCTGTTATCAGAACCGCCCTGGACTCCCAGCCACACCGCTTCAGGAGGGGAAGAAAGACAAGAAGACCGGAATGACTCTGCACTGCCCATCTCCGCCCTAACACCCACCCCGCCCCCTCACCCCCACACGTACGGGACTGGGGCAAGGCTCCACTGTGCAGTCTGCTTCCCCCGGCCTTCCCCCTCCCTCACTCATCAAACAACCTTCTAAGAAGGATCAGGCATTGGACGTGACGCAGAGCCAACCCCTGCCCAAGACTGAGTCCAAGCTGAATGCGCTCCAGCGGACCCGAAGGCAGTCATAACAGCTCCCCATCGATTCCAGCGCACCCATCACCTTTTATACTTTGGATGTTTCACCGCAGCCGTCGGGAGCAAATCCGCCCTGTAGAAAATGGGGCTGATCCGTAATGTTGTGGCACACAGACGCACGTCTGCTCGCACGTTAGCTTATTACTCGGCCTAATTTGTTTAGCCAGTAAATAAAACCTGATAGGCAGCCAGAGAAACGACCACGATGAGACTAATTGGTTAATGCTTTGAGTGGTCTGGCCACTTCGAGACACACATTAGCCTCCCAAGAGTTTTCTTGTCATCCATTTCTCGTTTTTCAGGCAGAAAGTGCTGCGTTTGAAGCTCTGTCACGCGTTTCTCGAAAGGAGAGGCAGCAGACACGTCGTCTGCCTCCGAAGCGATCACTTTGATGGCTCAAGACCCTCTCTGAGGTCACACCTGAAACAGGAAAGATATTCTCCGACCCTCCTATCAGTGTCACCATCTGGAGTACATACTCAATACCAGTGCTGCATGTAAACAAACAAACCATTATCCCCCCCATCTCCACTCCCACCCGCTGTCTGCGCCAGCCTCCCCTCTCTGAAACCCACTCCTTCACTGTACATGCCCTCGGCCTGGTCTTATCTTACATCTGCCATTTACTACGACTCGTTTACAGTGCAACAACTACTGAACCACCATTCTCAACACTGTGCATTTTCCCAGATGTAACAAGCAACAGTCAGGCTTCATACCCTTGAGTACTGCAGAAGTGCCCCACCTGGGATTTAAACCCGCAGCTACACTCAGATTAGAGACGCTCCACCCACAGGCACTGTACAGATCATACAACCCACTCAGCATGTGAGAGGGGGCAGGACATACCCAAAAGGAACAGTCTTCTTAATCAATGATAGTAGCTGTTGTGGCATTACAACTAAACTTTTTTTTTTTAATATTTAGTCAGATTAACTAATTATATATCCGTGACTCAGGCACAGCTGGACACTGAATCTACAAGACTGGAACATCGCCTCCGGAATCTAACAGTCAGCTTTTTACCAACATTCACCCACACCGAGCCAGGAGAGAGGGCACTTACGGGAGCTGACGCTGTCCACGTACTGCGGCAGGTAAGGGGCCCACAGGTCGATGGTGTCCTTCCTGCCCGACTGCCCGATCCTGCGCAGCTCGGCCAGCAGCAGGGCCTGAGCCGCCTCTCTCACCTGCCAGAGCACAGGGAAGAGCATTAGGACCCCGCAGACACCGCCCCACCAACCGACACCTTCAGGAACCAGAGGCCTCTGCACTCACAAAGAAACACCAGGGTTCAGCACACACGGTCCCACAACCTTTAGTTTAGCACACCTCACATACATGTACTGTACCGTTAAGTTAAAAACCTTCGGGTTCAGCTCATAGTGTCCAGCAGTACATTCTGCGCGTGATAGGATAAGTCTGCTGGCTGCACATGTGGACAGCACTAACAGTACTAATGTGCCTATACAGCAGTATACCAGCTCTCTACCCCACCGCCCTTAGTCTTGGCTGATTTGCAAAAAATATTAATAAAAAATCCACAGGAATTTAAGGACAGACACCTAATGTATCAAACGCCCAGTCTTTATTCGGGGTTAAACTCTTAAACCTAAATTACTCTAAATTATATTGTCAAATCTATCCATGAATAATTCTTCACCTTCATCTTGTTTGCACCGACGTCCTGCCTGTACGTGTGTGTGTGTGTGGGGGAGTGGGTTAAAATCCAGAACTGGAAATTCACAACAGTGAAAATGCCACACACAGGCACAAACCGACAGCACTGGCTCTAGATCCTTGAGCCCGGTCCATTCTTAAGTATTTCGGGCCAATGGACTGTTTATTTGTGAACGCTGGATAATTCCCTGCCTTTACAGAGCAGCACAGGGGACGTGGCCCTGCTTCAGAGCCTGGCGGTCACAGTGCTGCTGGAATGTGCAAGCGCGCCTTTGTGCCGCATTCTTTGAACGCGGGAATGAATGACAGCAAGAGGAGGAGGATGAAGAGCGGCCGGGGCGCCTTGGCAACCGCCCTGGGCCCCGGCAACAAAGAGCCGCGTCCAATTAGACGGCCGAGGCCTCAGCTGCTGCCCCCCAGCCCCGCCAGTTTCTGTTCAAAGCCGCGCGCGGCGGCCGGGGATTGGTGTCAAGGCCGCCCAGTCATTCATCAGCCCGCGGAACGGCGGGGCCAAGGCCAGCTCGCACCGCCACGCTGTCAATCAGCCGCCGGGGGCGCGGGCCGGCCGGGTGGCACAGCCCCGCACTCCCCTCCTCTCCACTTCCGGAAGCCTCCGCCACTCACACCGCGTAATCCACCGCCGGAACCAGGAGGGAGACTAAGCTTCGCCCACATTTCCACTCCATTCAGCTAAAAATGCTGACATGATGCCTGCTGCTTTCATACTGGAGCACGGTCCCAAGGTCTTAAACTTCTTTCATTCATATACGATCAGAACACAGCACTTAAAATATAAATGTGAGACTTGAATAGCTCTAATTAAATACCAAATCGTTTGATGCTGAACTAAGGTGAACAAACTTAAAAAAGCCAGATATTTCACAAAAGATGTATTTGGTTTACAAATATTTGCAGTCAATGTGACCCTTTACTTTGCATTACCTTCAAGAAGAATTCATTGCAAAAATGTGGTTTGAGTAACTAAGAGAAACATTCTTTAATGCCCATTTTCAAATTCAAGTTTTAAAAAAAACAGATCAGGCTCAAATCTGATGTTACCTAAGGATAGAGAATAAATTTAAAAAAGGATAAAATAATAATAAGCACTGGATCTTAAAGGCAGAATTTTCCTTAAAGGGTGAATGAAAGATCTGAGATTTCCATTGGGCCTTATGATTCAATAAACTAAAAGATGGGATGAAAGATGGGATGACTATAAAAGAATAAAGTACACAGGTTTCAAGCACAGCTGTATTTGCGCTGAAACTAGCACATGAAGGTAAAACCAACAGGGACCCTCGGTGGATGGGAGTGTTTGACAGGCAGTCTGAGAGGAACATGTCAAACACTGAGTGAGTGAGGAAACCAGTTCAGGCCCCCCAACATGAAAGCAACTCTGTAGGCTACACTACATTTACTAAGCATATTACAGCATTCATTTGCTCGACCATTACTATACAAGAGCGCATGGTATTTCTTTCTCATAAAAATAAAAGCAAATCTTCTGGTATAATTTTTGGCAACACTTCATTAATGAGCTGTACAACTATCAGTGGTGAGCAACATGGGTATGAGAAATTCTGCACAGCAGACCTGTGTACTCAAACACATATGTGTATAAGTGCATAATCCTGCTGAAGCAATATATGCTAAACATTAATTATATACAAATCATCATACTACAATTTTAAAACAAAACAATTCTAAATCATAATTGTATAAAAATGCTCAGGCTAGTGAAACACCAAGTAATATAATTTCCCCTTTAACTCCACTTAGCATGATTTAGGATCAATGTATGCTGGAAACCAACATAACAACTAAAATGAACAGAAAGAGTGTGTAAGAACGACCTGCATCTCTAATTCACAAATGTTAGCAAAATAAATTACAAATCCTGTCTGCCTTGCTCCCCCAAAAACATTTCTAATTAAGAGGAAACGGTAAACTAAAACATGTTAGCTTTCATTTTGAGTGACATATTTTATGCATTTTTTTAAAAACTATTTATAGTTTTGTTGGGCTGGTCACAGGAGGGGTACGTCCTTGTCCTTACCTCCAGGCAGCGGTCCTGCCACCTCCGGGCCAGCATCTCCAGCAGGGGCGGGCGGAACTTGTCCAGGCCCAGCAGGTCTGGGAGCATGACGCAGTGCATGGCCGCCAGCTGGCTCCAACCTGCCGGGTCATAACACAGGCTGAAGGGTCACAGGCTGACCCAAGGCCTCCGGGCCCCACCCACACACAGAGAGATGACATCATGAGCACATAAGCCCCGCCCCTAGGGCCGAAGGTGGGAGCGTCAGCAGGAACACATCGAAGAAGCCAAATCAAAGATGAAACACTTTTTACAGAAATTCCAATAAACAGAAAGGACAGACAGAAAATGCCATGGAGTAAACTAGATCTCTTTAGTTTTCCTATGAACTGAAACACAGACACAGTCCAAAATTTACTGCACACATTTTCACTAACAAAATGGAAACGAATGTAACATACCCTACTCGCATATATTGAAAATATATGGCTTTTGTTTCTTGACAAATTTATCCTACTAATTTGCTGTTGTGTACAAGAACCAATTCACATATGTACATTGAAAAAAATCATACATTTCACAGCAAAGAAATATATATGATTTCTTAGCAAAATTGTTATCCGGTGGACTTACCTTGCCCATGAAAACAAAAAGAAAATATATTCTGATGTGTATAGGAACACGCAAGCTAATAAAACATCTAACTAAAAGCGGGGGAAAATGCCTTTCACTATGAATACATGAGCAAACATTATGATTAACCAGCCAATAATAAAGTCAAATGTTCTTACTAAATAAGATATATCTTTAAAAAAAAAAATTATAAATTAATTAATTAATAAATAATAATAATAATAATAATAGCAACAATAATGTCTCCATTATTGCAAAAACCACAATTATGTCTTAATATTACAATTAGTTGGATGGGACCCAGTATATCAACAAATAGCTAGAATGGGTTAAATTTGCACGTATCTTATACAAATGTATGAACTTATTTATGAATATCTGTAGAATCTCTCTAAGGACACAATCAGCAAGTCCACTGAATTATTATTAAAAGATCCACTCACAAACATTTTGAAGTAAAATCTGAGTATCATACATCTGTGGAAATATCCACATAAATTGTTTTGATTTGACCTGCTTTTCCACAAAATCTTTAAATGTTCATAAAATACTCATTTTCCACCTACTGCATATAATGGTCCCACACATAATTATGTTAGGGAAACTAAAGCACTGTAACAGAAAATATTTTTCTCTTCAGAAAAAAAGCATAACTGGTGCTCTAGTCAAAGTGATAAAATGCAAATGGCCAAGCTACGCTATTTGGAGATGTAGTGCACTATTGATTGTAGGATTGCATTAACTAACCAGTGCCAAGCAGTCATGCAACTGAATCACTAACCCTACAATTCACAAACCCTCCTGCCTGCATTTCCAGCATGGGGTTTCATCAATTGTGCTTTTTATTGGTTTCATATCGCTGTGATCTTAATCATCTACTCAATTCAACATTAGCAATTATAATTATGCTTTGCATGGTTAGAACATTTTATTACAATATTAATGCACAATGTCCACTTCAAGCTTGATATTACATTATCAGCAAGATGTTATTGTGCATTACAGTATTGGTTAGTTATTACTCCTTATATACTGCAAGAGTTAAGAGCTCAAATCACTTCTGAATAAAGTCGTAATGCAATCCTACATAGAACTATCCTGGTAGCAGTCTTATGTGTACTTTCAGCAGTATTCGTAGTGCATTGATAAGAACTCATTAAGAGGAAAATACTACTATACTACCTGTATGCAAAATAAAAGTACCTGGAATCTATTTCACTCTACTGGGGAAGAAAGCAGATTTTACCACATTGCCATAAACAGTAGACATGCTTGCTTTTTTACTCAATTTTGTAAAGAATTTACTAATAGTTAGTTTACCAAAATGTTCTAATATTTAAAATATAATTTAATTGTAAAAAAAAAATGAAAGAAAAATTTGATTATTTTGCCAATTCAATTGTCTGTTTCGTTGAAAAATTATGCAATAAGATTCACATGAACCTGAAAATCCTGCAACAACGAAGAATAACTTTGTATGAAGCAGCGAATATTATTATATTTAGAAATAATACAAAAGCAAAAATCATGACGATGAACCAAATCGTCGTTAGGAAGGAAACACCTTCCCCAAAAAGAGTGCATTTATCATCATACAAAACATTCATAGAATCGAGTTCAAAGAGCATTCCGTTAAAAAATAAACACCACAAAAAAAAAAAAAAAAAAAGATTTCAATTGAAGGAAAAACTGAAAACTGCCCAGACTGTGGAATGTCCAGTCCTGCTGGAAAACAAAAACAGGATGTTTAGTACTGTAAAAGATCTGCAGAAAATGGAAGAAGAGACGGGGGGGGTGCGCACCTCCCCAAATACCAGGATTCCCCCCTCCCTACCCTCACCCTGCCAAGCGCTCCCAGCAAAATAAAAATGGAGGTGTAAAAGACCGCCCATTGCGGCGGCAGAAAAACCGCTTGGAACTGGACCGACCGACTGTATGTGAGCAGCGGGGTGGAGCTCTGCCAAAGTTCAAAGAAAAAACTCAAAAGTGGACGAGCCAAAAGAGGCCCCAAGCAGTCGGGATGGTACAGATCCCCAACTGAAGATGGTGAGAGGAACCGAGTTCACCATGCCCCCCCCCCCCCCCAAGCCCCCATGTGAAAAGAGCAAGCATGCAGACTGTGTGACACACATCACCACACCGGTACGATACAGACCAGAGACCACCAGGCACTACGGGCGGGCACAGTGGGGTGGGTGGGGGGGCGCATGGTGGATGAGCAGACAGAGAGAGAGTGAGAGCGGGGAGGGCGGGGAGGGAGGTGGTTTCGGGGAAAGTACCTTCGTTGACTGAGGGACAGGTATGGAAAGCAGGGCCTGAGTAAATGGCCCCAGAGCCAGGTGTGGCAGTAGTGGAAGTGGTAGCAGCAGCAGCAGCTTGCAGAGTAGAGGAAAGATAAGTAGAGACAAAAAAAAAAACACATACTCCAGCAGTTTCAGGAAAATAGGAGAAACAGCGTTAGTACGAATGAGGAAACAAAAAAGAGAACTGACAGACAAATAAGACCAAACCAAAAAGATTTCAAACTTTTGTAGAAGCTTAATCTTTTAAGAACACAATTTCTGAGAGCCAATCAAAATGTACTCTACTTGTAAAATGAACTGCTTTCATTACCTAATCAAAGACTTGCCTGTTAGCACATTTGAACTCACACTTTGCTGTGAACCTGAATGTAAACCATTTTACCGAATGCACTTTTATTTCATTCACAGTTCTAATTCTCATCCAAGCTTCTCAGCAGAGGGTAACAAGTGTTTGAAATCTTTTAACTTTGCACTTTACATAAATTAGAGTAACTTATCTTGCCCCCATATATGACCTCTTTATACCAAATCAAGCTAAATAATTCAGCATAACTATGACTGTGACCTTAATTTTTTTTCATCATAGTTTTTATTATTCTGATATAGTCTTCTATAGTCTTTGATAAAAGATCAATTACATTTTAGCATTGGCCTCTTCAGTTCAGAGACTTCAAACATACATTTGTATTATAACTCATAAATGTCCTGTTTTGTTCAATTCATGATTAAATTACTTAAAATAAACAACCGAAACACGTCCGTGCATCAGCCTTTAAAAGATGTTCTGGGATTAACCTTAAACTTCAGCCCTATGCTCAGGAGTTCAGGCCTGTAACTGCCCCCAGCCCCACATTAAAAGACATACAGAAAAAGTGCCACATAAGAAGATTTTACAAAGGACACCTTCTTCAATTACATCATGTAAAGGGTGAGTTCAACAGGACAAAACATTGTGCTCTGCCACTACTGGGAGACTGGAGCTGGAGGTTGCGGGATACAGTCCAGTTAGCTTCAGACTACATTTCCCAAAAGCCCAACTGAAAAAAATGTTGTGCATGTTGCACCCACCCCTCAGCAGAAAGAAACCAAGGTGACTCCGGCGAGGATGCCAGAGCTCAAGCCATGCAGACAGAGTGAGTTGTGCAGTAGGACAGGCAAGAGGAAGATAGAACAGGCCCTGGTGACTCCAGCACGCTAAGAAACACGCTCCACAGGCATGGAGACATCAAACTCACACAGCCATACTAATGACTAAGGGATTCTGACTAGAGGGACTGGAGTGCCTTTTGATCACTCTCAGGTTAGACAGGATTAATCACATCAGAGATGCACACATTCAGACCTGAGATAAACACCTGTGTAAGTCTGAAAAGCGTGGCCCATCCTGGGCTGCACTGAATATAATTTCATTAGGTTATCTTGACACATAACCACATCTGGAAAATGTACACTTTCCAGTCCATAGGCAGTCCTATGGCCTGTGTCACACTTACCACCATAAGATATAATTTTACTCGGGTTATATTGCCGTATCTCGGCAATACAAATGGACGCATGAAAACGCACGCGTATACTGCATGACCAGCGTTAGCAGGAAATCTAACTTTATAGCAGCGTATTTTTCTTACCACCCCAAGTTAGTGTGCCATTCCTTTTACATTGAGAGAGTGAATGTTATTACCGCTTTAGTTTTGCTTCTTTGAAGCACGTCAGTGTTAAGACCCACTGCATCTGATGTATCACCACATGACCAATAGGGGTGGCAGATGCTGGTTGCTGCATTCCTGGTTTAAGGGCCACAGGGCCACAGTCCACCGGACCTGTGAGCCCCCGTTCCAGGAAAGCCTCGGGGAGCCGCCGCAGGCAACACGCCCCTTATTCCGGCCTTCCAGGCACGCAGCCCGCCCGTCTGGAAACCGGACGTACGCTCAAGGTCAGACCGAGCTCTGGAAAACGGCCCGCCCGTTTTTCTAAAATAAGACCCTGATTCCGAGCACGGATCTCTGAAGCGGCGATGCGTGCAGAGACAGAATACAATATTCAAATATTAAACACCCAGGCCGCTTCGCATCAGGGAAAAAATGGACCTGCATGTGCGCAAGTAAAGTCTAGAATAGACCCCTAAATAAAGAGTGCGTGTTGTAATTAAAAAAAAAAAAACATATTCTACTCTTTCCTATTTGTACTGTCATAAGATGTCAAAATCATTAATATGTAATTAGACATACATTACACAAAAAATTGTATATAATGTATACAGCTTCATATACAAGTAACTGGCTCTAATGACTAAATTCAAGGTTAAGAGAAAGGCTCTGGCACTTCCCCACACACTGCGTGTCTGAGCACACCACTTCATGTGGAGGACTCATCTCTGATTCTCTCCACCTCCGCTTCCTAAGCTGCCTAATTTACCTTAATGGCTGTGTGACAGCTCGGCATTCCTGATGAAAAGCGCCACATTTGTTTCTCCAAATCCCCCCCCACCCCCCCCCCCCGCTTTCACAGGAGCGCCACGCTGTAAGGCTTTGGCTTGGCACGGGCTTTAAAAACGACTCTGTTAAAAGCCACTTAATCTGGAATCCCTCATTTGTTCACGTAACACAAACGAGGGGCAGTTTTCAAAAATTGATTTGGATCAATGCCTCAGGAAACGAAATAACTTCCATGCTTTTAATAACTTGCATTATCTCCCCTACTCCGAAACATGGCGAATGTGAATCGATACGTGTCTGAAAACGCATTCTGCTCTCCGCGCCGAGGACGCAACGCTCCTTTTTTTAATTAGAAACCCGAAAATCCTCGAGTGGAATTCTTCCGTCTCGTATTCACTTTCATGATTACTTGAGACGAGTCTTTGTTTTCTTTTGTTTGAACAGAAGTCAAAGTAATCGGGGATCGGGAACCGCAGGACTGGCACGAGCGAAGGAGCAAATTCTCAAACGGCCTTCGCGTGCGCCTTAGTTAGCGGGAGAGAGAATTAGCATATGAAAAAGCAGAGGGTCCTCACGGCAACAGCGCCGCAACAATCGAGGGATAACGCCCCGATTTAGAGGTCACTACATGACACCTCCCCTCCATAGAAAAAAATAAGCGTATGCCCTGCATAAGTGGACACAAATGAATCCCCACGCTTGGCCCCATTATGACGGGACAATGGGTTCAGGGCCCCGATTAGGCCGGGCCGCGTGGCGGGGACGTTCTGTTTGCTCAGCCCGAGGCCGAGGGCCTTTTGTCCGTCCCGGGATATCTGCATGACAACCAGCGTTTAATTTGCTCGCTCCAGGCCCGCCGTGCTGGGGCGAGCCTGGCCCCACGCACGGAGCCCGATGGTCCCTACTGTAATGGCCCATGCAGGCACCCTTACAGGGGGAATTCATGTCGCGCCATTTCAATGAAGACCCCCAAACCGCTCCTCCTCTGAGCCTTATTCAGCTGCTTCGATCCACCGTTACTATCTGTTATGTTTATAGCACAAAGAGATGACGGTCAATGGCCGATTATGTATAAACTCCTCATGCTGTCGTGCCATTTCAGAAAAAATTGCATAATATTTATTTTTTACTTGCTTTCAGGTGACTTTGCTTGTCCTGTTTGTTTTACATCACACCACCAGTTTCTAAAGTCAGTGAAACACAGCTTCTCCTGGAAGCCTTTTTTGTCCATGGTGACTTAAATACACCAGGACTGGTATTAAAGTTTCAGAATTTTTTAAAAAATTAAATACGGAATTTATGAATTGCTGAGGGAAAATTTGAAAATGACACATTATAGGTTCCACCTCTTACCTCTGAAACAAAGGGTCCCACTTTCTAAATTCTGCCCAGCCCTCTAGAGAGAAGCTGTGCCCCTGCCGGCCCTGTTCAGAGAGCAAATCTTTTTCTGGCCCTTCACAGTCTTTGAGCACCCAGGGGAGGTCTGTCAGTCTCATCTAAAGATGCATCTAGATGTTTTTTGGGGCCCTATGTTTTTAGGATATGTGGTTATGACAAACTTTACGCTTTATGTTTGTTACTGGATTTATTTTAGCATTCACATCTTTCAGTGATGTCATTATATAAAAAATACATTTTCAATAACTTACCTTGTTAAGGTAAAATGCATTTGCTTATACCTACAACATTATTTAAATATTGATTCCTGTGTTATCACTATAATTTTAGAGATATCTTTTAATTTTGTAGCATTAATTCCAAAAAATGGCCTAAATTTTGCTGGAGACTATTTAAAAAATGCATATGAACTCACAATCATGATATCAATAGAGCACACAAGGCACTTTTCTGTCTGTAGTCAATAGGGTTTTGTGCTAAAATCATTCCCCTGTGTCAGTATCAACACACACAGTTAAACACTGCAGTGTTCCTGTAGTCAATAACCTAAAAATACAACCATTAACAGCAGCAAGAACTGAATTAATACATGAAAATCCTGCCCGAGTAATTATTCTGGGCTTGGGTACAAAATACTACTTATCTGTTTATTTATTTATCTTCCATCGAGTCACTCAGAAAGGATGGATCATCATGTTCATCAAAGGAATACGCCGTTCGTCTCTACCTTTTCTGATTTTATGGCTACAAACCAAAATCAATTTTCTACATTTTAAGTAATCACAGGAAGCCTCTCTCGCTCAGTTCCTCACGTTCCTCCGTAGCGAGGTCCAATGCTTTGTTCTGTGTGATCTGGGAGACAGCAGCTGTTTATAATGGCTTAGCTAAAAGGTACATTTGCAGGAACACAAAGCCAAGGCTTATGTTGCATTGTTTTGCTTGTGTTTGTTGTTAGTATTCTGACCCACTTCCTAGACTGCACCGCTACAAACTGAAGTCCTGGCTTTAGCCATGACCAAGACAGGCAAACCAGAGGCGCCTCTCCTCTTCGCTCCGATAAAGCAATCCTGTGGAGCCCTCAGCCACGACTGGTGTGGAATGGCCGATTTCTACATACATATACATAGTATAGGCTACATAGTATACACAGTATGTATATATTTTTAAAATAACCAGAACACCCCAGGAAGCAGGGCTAAATATCAGACCGAATCACTGTTCCCACAGCATGTAGGATTTGAGGACTGTGATGTGGGAAGGTGGGTGGAGATTTGTCACCGTGATGACCCGCCCCTCCACAGGGCTTTCTTTAGTTACCTTGTTTGATCTGTCCTTGCATGGCTGGGTTGGAAACCTGTGGGGGGATCTTTTTGGCAATCTCGGGGGTGCCTGGTCTCGGAGGCCTGCAAACACAAAAAGGGCAAATAAAGTATGCAGCAAAGAGGCTCCTTTCATTTCCAAAGTGCACTCTGCAGAACTCGCCATTTATTGTATGTGCATAAATGTGCACCGCGTTGCATATCTGAAGAATGGTGTGAGAAGGCCTATTTTTGCATTTTGTGTCTCTGTGACATTCTTCTTATATTCCTTGTGAAACATTTTCCAAAACAAATACTATGCTAACAAAAATATGAATCCCACTTTCTATTTACATTCTTTCTTCAAAGCATGCTGGTGGTACAAAACATGGATGAGCTCCAGAAAGAGCATATTTTCTCCTCATTATCTTCACTGGGGCATCTGAATTCCCTGCACTGGAAAAGCCCACCAGTCCAGAGTTCCTTTAGTCAGAGGGACTGAGCCCTGGCAGAGATTGTGATTGGCTGAGAGCAGCCCCATTGTCGCCCTGCCTCACCACACAGTCCCCAGCCCTCATTCTAAAACATCGAGCCATTCAATGTGAACAGCTAAAACTGTGCTCAGGGTCAGAATCAGTCCATCCGATGAGCACAGCAAAACACCTCTGCAGAGAGAAGCCTGTGATATCTTTGTTCACACTGCCTGAAAGAAAAACTAAAAAAAACTACAAAAACACAGGTAGCTCAATCAGCAGGTCTCAGGGCAGAAAACAACCAACAGAAGATGAGCCCACGGAACCCAGCTCAAGTCCAGTCAACTACTCCCAGAAACCAGGCTGTGCACAATAACGGAATATCAACGGAGGAAAACCGTGGTGTGATTCTGAATTCTGTCAGGCGCCTCTCCGGTATTCCCACCTCACCGAGAGCGGAGAAAACTTTCCCTTCTCCTCCGAGCACATCAAGATACAGACATCGCAAAGGAACAGACCTCACACGTGCAGCAACACTAACGCATCCCGGGAACGCGCGAGATGGCGTCCGCGCCCCCTCTGAGGGACAGCGAGCACCCCCTGCCCGAGACGAAAACGCACAGCGCCGCCCCGCCCGGAGACGGTGGAGCGGAGTCCCAATTCATCACCGACGGGCACATTTATCCAGCCATTTGGAGCTGGAAGGAAAGCCTTTAGAACAGCCTTGGCCATTGTTCCTGTCTTTATAAGGCACTGTTGGGCTGTTCAGTGAAGGAGGGCAGCACAATAATTCTCAAAGAAAATAGATTTCATTCAGTCCCCCCCCGCCGTTTGTCACACAAGCCAGGCGGGGATAAAAGGACACCTCCTTAAAAGCCCCCTTCCTGTTTAACAAGTGGAGGCGAGGTGGCGGAACTTTATTCGCTGTTTCCCCACATGCAGTCACCACACCTCTGCAGGCTCACACACCTCAAACGGTTCACAACTTGTGTGTATGTCCACCAAGAGAGAAAATGTTAGAGGTTTTAGGTTGAGATTCACAGACGTCCGTTTCAGACAGCCGTGTCAAAGCAGAACAAATGCACACCTCCACCAAAACAAGCGCAGTCCAATCGATAAAGGATGACCACACAGAAGCTACTCTGAAAAATTCAGCACCGGCCTGGAAAACATGGGCCGAGAACATCATTTGCAGGCCTGTCTGCCTGTCTGCCTGTCTGCCTTTCTGTCTGTCCGTGTGGGGTCTCTCCTCCCACCTAGCATAAGACAAAAACTTCAAAGGGTGATATGAATTGACTTCATGAAATTGTCAGCTCTTGGCATTTCCTGAGCGGTGCGAGATACTAAATCTTTCACTGCCCAAGGGGTTGAGGAAGCCCAAACAAGCAGGTCCTCCTTGCAGTTCAGTGCAAATAGCAAGCGCTGGACAGCCGTTCAATACCGCACAGTCCCCCCCAGCTTACGCCGATACCATCAGCAATGACGACGCCGCAGATATACGACAGGTGCACAAACGCAGAATGTGTGATGCGGGGATCGCAGCTGCACCAAACCGCTTACATAGAAGCGTACTGAAAGCAACAGACTGCAAAATGTGCTGACTTCAATGAGTTCAGAGTTACAGAACCCATGGACCGGCAGACCAGAGGCTGGAACTTTGGTGTGTTAACGTCAGAGTCGGCCCGCTGGAGTGATGTCATAGCTGGGTCCTAACGGACGCACCTGGCGGGGGCCTTCTTCATGTGCTCTCCCACGAAGGTGGCGTTGGTCATGCCCATGAGGGTGTTGGCCAGGGAGATGACGGACAGCAGGTGCTGGGTGGTGACGGCGCGCGACACGCCGTAGGTGCCCTTGCCCACGATCTCGGAGGCGGACATCTTGCGCCCGCCGGCGGCCATCAAGCGGAACATGGACTCCTTGAAGGTGGGCAGCATGAGGGACATGTGGCCGCCCCGGGACAGCAGGCCGAAGGAGATGGGGCAGTGCGGTTTGAGCATGCCCAGCCGGGTCAGGCACACCTCGTCCAGCGGTGCGTTCAGGCCCCACGCGTGCAGGCAGGACATGAAGAGCTTGGCCGTGTCCATGGTCAGGTTGTACTCCAGCAGGCTCAGAGACTTGGACTTCTCCTCGCGCCTCCGCTGCTCCTCCTCCTCCTCCTCATCGTCATCCAGCAGGTGCTCCTTGATGTTCTCCTTGATGGTCTCCTTCACCTGCTTGAAGAGCTTGCCGGCCAGGAAGGAGCCGCCCTTGTCGGCGCTGCCCTGGGACTTCTGAAGGGTTTCGGGGGACACCAGCGTGGGGTTGGGCCTCTGCGCCTCCTCCGTCAGCAGCTGGATGATCACCGCCTCTACGTCGAAGAAGAGCACGTGCATGTCCGGGTCCGTCAGGTTGGTCTTCATCGCCTGCACCACCAGGGAATTGTGGGAGTATTTGGGCAGGTTCCCCTGAAAGATAGAGACGCATGGGTGTTAATTCTGCAGTTCTGTTCTGAGGGTTGTATGCCGAGGTGACTCAGAATGTGTCATGTGACCCAGGTGGAAAGTTACAGGAGATGAAAAAGTAGCAATCATCCATGGAAACACAATGGTGCTTTTCAAACTCTTCAATGCTTTTTTTGTTGTTGTTTTTTTGTTTCCCCACCCCAGAAATTGGCCATCACTGTGATGCCTTATGAAATTGTTGGGACACCAAGGACACAATTTGTGTTTCACAGGTAGTACAGCTAACTCACAGCTCAGCATTCTAAATTTTAAACAGCAGTTTCTAAGCAGTTTACCATTTATAAATACCTTTTTTGTTTTTTGCAAATCACACGTCACGGCCAAGACACCACAAACACTTTGGCCTGATTACCTAACTTCTGATTTGACAGCTAGTTGGAGCAACGTACCAGAACTAAATAGCTAGGAAGCTGACAAATCAGGTGTCAGATAACACAAAGTCAGGTAGAAAGGCAATAATTTAAATGAGTTATAGTTCATATACAATTTGGGAAGGGAGAGAAATGCAATTTATTTCTGTAGTTTCTGACAATACTAACCTCATCCAACAAATGCTTACCATTCCAAAAATAATAATTGATTGATGTCCTCTTTCAAAAAATATAATTGAACATGGAGCTGTTCTCCTCCCAGCATTCTTTGTCAAAGTGGATGATGACGATTCAGAAACCTCAACTGAAATCAAAATCTAACGAGCACTTGCTGATTTCAACTGATTTTATGTGAACAATATTGTGGACACGGCTTTGCATTTCATTTGACCGCTTTACAATGTTTGAAAACTTTAATGCAAACATGCACGTTGCCTGGATTCAAACTTTGGACCTTGAGTCAAAGGCAGCACTGAAGAAGGAGAAGGAAAAGGATAAGAAGAATTACAGAAGGAGAAGTAAAAGAAGGAGAAGGTAAAGAAGATTAAAAAGACCAGCAATACCAACAAGGCTCCAGCACCTACAGTACTTGGAACTGTAACGATAATAATCATGATAATCATCATCAATTATAATAATAACTATCACTGTAATTATAACCATCATCACAATACCAATATTTTCACCGTAGGCTAGTTCTCTTGAAATTTTCAATTGGGGTTAATTAGGCTTAGAAATGGTTCACTCAGAGAGATTCCAAACAGAGGACTCCAGTAATGAGATGAACGAAACAGAGAAGCGCTCTCGACTGACACGCATTATGAGTTTGTCAACGCCACAGCAATTTTTTTTTTTTTTACAGAACAAAGGCCTTCAAACCTCGCGCCTTCGTTGGCACTGGTTTCAAAGCTGCCCTGCTACAGAAGACCTGAAGACCAGGCAGACCGAGCCCAAGGCCCGCCTGCACCGGCCCCTCCACTCCTCAGGTGAAGGGACGGAGCGGCTCCACTTCCGAGCGGCTTTGCGGTGATTCATGGGAGTCTGTTGACCAGCACCCATTGATTCTCCCTAACAGGTTGTTAGCCACAAAGCAGGGTATCAATTTCTCTATCATGGTGAGGAGAAAAGGGAGAATCAGTGACAGTCCTCCCCCCCCAGTCCATCTCACATCTGCCCCTGAGCACTCAATAGGCATCAGGGCAATGTCTATTACTGACAATTAGCACACGGAAGGCCGGTATTGTCACCGTGTTCAATGACAGTTAAGCACCTCCGATGAGGGCTGGCACTTGCTCCAGTGATCACAGGGCCGGCTCAGGCAGCCAGGGGCCTCTTTGTTTCAGCGGGGCGCGTGGCGGCTGGCCCAGGCCTGGGGGAGCAGAGCGAGGCGTGACCCGCGCAGCACGCGCTCGCGGCTTTGTGTGCAAATAAACAGAAGCGCCGCGTCCGCGCCACTGCAGTTAGCATCCGCCTGCTCTCAACAGTGGAAAACCTGGACAAATAGACATGCAAAGAGGGCCAATTAGATACAGAGGCTCCTGGTATTAGCCGCTGTTTGAGACGCAAGAATCCTCTATCTGCTAAAGCGTCCTGCATAATTTATTAATTCTAAGAGAAGCCCAAGCAAATATAAACACACGCATACACATGCACACATGCACGCACGCACACACACATACAGACATAATCACGCACGTAGGACCTAAGGCTTGTAAATCAAGCCTGCTATAAAAAAGAGGTGTGGGGGGAAATTTGAAAGATTAAAAAAAACTGTATTTGAAATGTGCAAAGTGGCTGGGCCACCATTTTTGCTTAAACGTGACAAGGCAGGAATTATTATGAAAATCTGGGCGACTAATAAATTCAGAACTAGTGCCCTTTGATCAAAATAAGTGACCTTTAACCATTTTAATTCAAAATCAATTCAAAAAGACTTTAAACTCTTTCATGAACAGAAGAGAAGCAACGCCAGACAGAGCACAGCACTCGACTGTTCGACAGATGTCCCGTTCTCCAGACTCCCTGGTCTCGCTCAATACGCCGGCTACAGAAAGAGAGTCTGCCACCGGAACTTTCCCCAGCTGGGGCCACCATGGCAACGGCACCTCCACATGCCCACAGAGAGGAAACACAGGCCGTGGCGGGAAGCCCGCTCACACCGGGGCTGCAGCGGGCGTGCGCTCTTTGAGCACGCCGGCTCACGCGGAGAACGCGCACCTGCACCACTGACACACTTCCACCAGAGGACAATGTGAAGCCGAAGAGGCCAAGCACACAGGGCAGGGGGAAAAAAGGGCTACAGGACGTCCCCCGCCACGCGTCCGTCTGTCTGTCCCCCTGCACTTCCGGCCTTCTGCGGCCACACCAGCACTTAGGCGGGACATCATGCGGGACCCCCGCACGTCTGACCGAGAAGCTTCTCTCTGGGATCTGAGCTCCTGCGTTCCACAGCAGTCAATGGAGGCAGGCTGCCCTCTAAAGGTCTGCTGCTGCTACAACAACAAGGGGAACAAAGGAAGCCCTCCACTGGGCAGCAGCTGCTGAGGACATCTTGGCTCGGCGACCCCTGACCTGTGAGTCACAAGCCAAGGCCCTGGTGAAGGAGCAGCATCAACACTCGCGTCAGAAGGGAGGAACTGAATCAGCGCCTAGACAGGCAGTCCGTTATCCCGGCAGATTTCTCACTTCACCAAGAAACCCCGAAGCCTCTTTACAGGACAATATTTGACTCACAAGCCTTGCAGTTAGGCTTGTGAGTCAAATATTCTGACATAAAAATGGAAAAAATTGACTTTTTTTTTCCAACTGCAAGGGCTATTTTTTTAAATAGGAGATGCGTATGAAGCAGTATACACCAGTTCAATCAACAGTATACAACCCAACTGCTTTACATGCATTGGGATTGCTGAAAATAAGACACAATAAACAAATTGTTCATTAAAAATAAGATTACTCAAAGATAAATTAACACAATTTACAAATATGATAATTGATATAGTATTTTAATGACCATCAACTATAGTACAACAGTACTGCGTATATGTGGTTTTTGTTTTACATCTTACACAAAGTGAATCACCCATTTCTACATACAGGACTATATTCAGGAGAAATCAGGCTTTCTGGTGTCCCAGAAAGGAACAAGCTGTCAATCAGGAGATAACGCCATTAGCATCTCCCCCAGCTCCAGCGTGCATCTAAACCTGACAGCGAGCCCCGCGTCGGCCACGCAAAGTGCTGCAGCGAATGAGAAGCAGTTAGCCGTCCCTAATGGACAGCAACCGCGCGGTCAGGCCGATGTGATGATGCTGCAGTCCTGGCTCTCCCACGCTCCGCGCGGGACGCGGGCGGGCGGGCGGGCGGGCGGGGGTGCAGGCGGGCACGAGCGGCCCCGTCCTCTTTTCCGCACGCGCTCGTTTGTCCCGCGTCTGCGTGGAAGAGGATCAGGAATGGGAACCAATGGTGAACTATGGGGCTCACTCATTACTGCGAGGGCAGGGAAAAGGGAGGTGTGTCACCCTCACGCACTCTCACTGACACCCAGAGACTCCCACACACTCAGCTTAAGCCTGTTACGCCAGTTTCAGAGCCCGCAAAGACCAAGAGCTGCCAAAGGGGAGGGTCAGATTCATTTCACACATCTAGAGGCCAAATACAAATGCTCAAAATTCAATTTACATGCAAGTGAGGACACACAATAAGGAATCAAATCAGCCCATAGTCAGAAGAGGATGCATTCTCTCAGCACTTCCTCTTAAAGCCCACATCCTGTTTCATAAGATTATGAGAGTGGGGGAAAGTGTGCTTGTTAAGCAGACTGTACGAGTCTGCAGAAGTGAGGAGCTCAAACACATCCAGGTCCTGGCCCTTATTCTGGGTCTAATCTCTGAGGTCCAAGTGCACTTTGAAGACTTCCTCTCACGGCAAACCGTACAAAGTCAATGTCTCGTAGCATAACAAACAACTCAACACTGGGCCACATGAAACAGGCTCAAACGCCCACTGCTGGGGCTGTTCTGCAGGCCTAAGACTAGCACAAAGGAAAAGCGGGGGTTGAGGGCTGGTGCTGGGAGACGGGTTGGGTCTGCGCCGCTCTGGGATTGGCCCTTCTCCGAGCGCTCACCCCTGCTGGGATCAGAGATGAAGCCCATCGATGCTGCGCCCTGAGGAACCCGAGCCAGTACGGTCTACCCAGCGCCGCCTGCACATCAAAGGGGCTAATGAGCCGCGCGCAGCCGTGTTCACACTCATCCAAGAGGCTCTAAGACGCGCAGGAGCAGCACTCGGGAGCTGCGAGCCGATCTGAAGTTCTGTCTGAAACGGAACTCCCGGAACATACTTAAAAACAGACTGACCACATGCCACGACACGCGCTATAACCCTGTAGCCATGTTAGCCAGGACTGAAAGAAAACAATACAGTTAAGGTACAGGGGCTCCTCCCTACACGCTGACAGTGTCTTCTCGCGCTTACGTCATAAAGATATTTCGGACCGTTTTTGGTTTACGTCGGAGCAGTCTCACACATAGCTTGTTTCGTCCCAACAGCAACCGATCAATGATGTCCGTTAAAATAAATAATACATTTTTTTAAGTGTTTAAGAATACAGTAATTATTGCTGTTTACTGTGCCAAGAAAAGACCAAAAAAATACGTGTTTAAAAATATTTACGTATTGTTGTTCAATGTGCAGGAACCTAGACCAGATTACAAAATGTAATTAAAATAAATGCTTGTAATGAAGAATACAGTAAGAAAACATGCAGTGAAACAGCTGAAAGCGCAGATGTGTGTGCACGCGTGCGACTGGCCATGTGTTAGTGTGTGCGTGAGTGTGGAGAAAACTCCCCTGTATCATGTCATACACACTTGCGACACTGTAACTGTGACATACAGTGAGAAGCCCCTGTATACAGACAGCCATGAGAAGCACTGAGCACAATGAGCCTCTAACACAAGCACACGTGCAGGCTGCAGATATGCTCTTCTGCAGTACAGGCCTGGGGGTCAGCACATAAAGAAGCACACTCACACACCCACACACACACGCATGCACGTACAAGCACACACACATACACATGCACAGACACACGCATACACAAGCACATGCACGACCAAACGCACACACAGGCATACACATACATACAACACACACAGACGCAAGCGCGCGCACACACACACACACACACACACACACACACACACACACACACACACACACACACACACACACACACACACACACACACACACACACACACACACACACACACACACACACACACACACACACACACACACACACACACACACACACACACAGAGTGAGAGGCACAGCTTTGCAGGTGTAATGGAGGTAGAGAGTGGAGAGGCAAGGCTTGATTGTGAGGCATTTCACAGTCGTTATCCGTCATTACCTTTGTGGGAGGGGGCGCGTTGGGCCCTGCTGCAGGCAGTGGGGGGGGGGGAATAATGGTGGCTTTGACAGGAGATATAGCAGGACAGCCCTGGGTGCAGAATTATGCTGTCAGGGGGAGCGATGGGATATTAGCAGAAGACAGGAGCTGGGAAGGCCGTGGAGGCCGGTGGTTGCCGAGAGACCCTTTCCTTCCCAGCGGCCCCGGAGAACCGCGGATCAAACGCTCGGCACGGGGGGGCCAGACCCGGACGGGACGCAAACGCGTTCGGACCGTAACGCAACCGGCCTCTGTGCTGAGCCCGTGCCTTCCTGCAGGGATCAGATTTCGCCGGTCTCTCTAAAGATCCCCAGTAGGGTTGGGATATTGTGTCTTGCTCCTGATAAGTGATCCATTATACGTGAATCCCCAGCCATCGGCGTGATGGTAAACCCCAGCTGTCTCTCTGACAGACAGGTCTCCGCATTAGCCCATTCGGACGCCCCTGTCTAATGCGCGCGGTGTCCAGTAAGTCCGGGCGGGAGGATTCCAGGCACCTCTTCCCTCTATCAGGGACAAGCAGGCGCTCGCTGGCCCCACCACCCCCCCTCCTTCAGCATCAGTGCTCTGCGCTCCAAACTCCCACTTTCCAGCGTATTTACATCCGCCCTGCTTATGCATTTCTGCACTGTGCTCAGATGGGGTTACAGACAGAGATTAGCAGGGAGCACATGGCAGGAGGTCACACCCCTGTTCGCACAGCGGGACTCAGACACGGCCTGAGAGTCAGCCGGCCGACAGGATGAACCACACGCTCCCCCCTTTTCAGTGTTTTTATTGGCAGTACCAGCAACATCATCAGGTCAGGTTAGCACTGCAACCAGCAGTGTGTGTAATAGAGCTATGATCAGCACCACAAATCGGACAGGGCCGAGATCAGCACCACAGACCACAAAGATCTAGGATCAGCAGCACAGACCTGGCAGGGCCAGGATCAGCAGCACAGACCTGGCAGGGCCAGGATCAGCAGCACAGACCTGACAGAGCCAGGATCAGCAGCACAGCCCTGGCAAAGCCAGGATCAGCAGCACAGACCTGACAGAGCCAGGATCAGCAGCACAGACCTGGCAGAGCCAGGATCAGCAGCACAGACCTGGCAGAGCCAGGATCAGCAGCACAATGAGCAGAGAGGCAGGAGCCAGAGCGCGCGCAGATGAGCAGAGGGTCAGCGCGTGGACAGCACCGCAGGCCTCCTCACAGCTGAGGGATCAATCTAATTAGAGGCAGTGAGTGGAAAGGTCAGCAGGTCCAGCAACGGCGTCGGGGGAGGGGTGACCACAGGCCCCTCTTTGTTTGCAGCCACAGAGAGCCTCTGCTGCTCCAGCCTCAGCCGCGCCCGCCCTCCCCCCATTCCCCCCATCTCCTCTTAAGGCAATCATTCAGCAGGTTCCCGCTTCTCTCGCGTACCCATAAGTCTCTCTCTCCGTAGCATCATCAGACTTCCTACCAGATCTAATGTGAGAATGAGAGAAACCAGGGAAAGATATGCATAAAATGAAGAATAAAAAAATAAAAACCTTCACATTGCCTTTCAAGGTGAAGGTGAGCCATTGTCTGGAAGCATAAAGAAGAAAATGCACGTTTTGCCACAAAGGAAGAAGCAGATTGATGACGTGTAAAACTATTCTTGCCCAAAAAATGTTAAGCATCTCTTTGTATCGGTTACATTAGTCATTAGGTTCAGCTGCATCAGAGTTCCACTTGCAAGTTCCTTGTAGTCTTCAACAGATGTATTTATTTTTGTACAATGACTTAACCCTGTGTTTAGGCATGTTTTAACCATTTCCAAAAAAAAAATTATGATCTTTCAAAATATACATTATTTAGTGGTCCACCTTCCATTCTTAAATGAATACAAAGATCAAAGAATTTATTCACAAGATTCAAAAGAACACAAACAATAAAACGAACAATTTCACTCATCTTCCATGTTTATTACCCATTGTGTTTACCATCCCATTTGTAATTCCTCCCCATACAGTGAACACATAACCCCTCCAATACCCCACACAATTTCTGACCATTTCACGCAAGTGCAGCAGAGGTGTCACAGCTGGTAATGTGTAATTTCCACTTTTACTCTGCGGCTACATTGCCATTAAAACAGCACAGCCCCACTGTGCCCTTTGTCACAGGGAACGTTCGTGTCCCCAAAATAGCCAGTTGAGCCTGACCAAGCAGGAAGTTGGCATGTGTTCATATGTGCCTTGATGCCTAAGAATTCATTGTAATTGCTGTACATTGCATAGCATGTACAGCAGACACTCAGCTCTAAAGATAACTCCAGATCTCTCCAGCAGAGTGAAGCACCCCACTCACTCCAGAGCAGTGCAGGAGTGAAGCAGCCCACTCACTCCAGAGCAGTGCAGGAGTGAAGCAGCCCACTCACTCCAGAGCAGTGCAGGAGTGAAGCAGCCCACTCACTCCAGAGCAGTGCAGGAGTGAAGCACCCCACTCACTCCAGAGCAGTGCAGGAGAGAAGCACCCCACTCACTCCAGAGCAGTGCAGGAGTGAAGCAGCCCACTCACTCCAGAGCAGTGCAGGAGTGAAGCACCCCACTCACTCCAGAGCAGTGCAGGAGTGAAGCACCCCACTCACTCCAGGAGTGAAGCAGCCCACTCACTCCAGAGCAGTGCAGGAGTGAAGCACCCCACTCACTCCAGAGCAGTGCAGGAGTGAAGCACCCCACTCACTCCAGAGCAGTGCAGGAGTGAAGCACCCCACTCACTCCAGAGCAGTGCAGGAGTGAAGCACCCCACTCACTCCAGAGCAGTGCAGGAGTGAAGCACCCCACTCACTCCAGAGCAGTGCAGGAGTGAAGCAGCCCACTCACTCCAGAGCAGTGCAGGAGTGAAGCACCCCACTCACTCCAGAGCAGTGCAGGAGTGAAGCACCCCACTCACTCCAGAGCAGTGCAGGAGTGAAGCAGCCCACTCACTCCAGAGCAGTGCAGGAGTGAAGCAGCCCACTCACTCCAGAGCAGTGCAGGAGTGAAGCACCCCACTCACTCCAGAGCAGTGCAGGAGTGAAGCAGCCCACTCACTCCAGAGCAGTGCAGGAGTGAAGCAGCCCACTCACTCCAGAGCAGTGCAGGAGTGAAGCAGCCCACTCACTCCAGAGCAGTGCAGGAGTGAAGCACCCCACTCACTCCAGAGCAGTGCAGGAGTGAAGCAGCCCACTCACTCCAGAGCAGTGCAGGAGTGAAGCACCCCACTCACTCCAGAGCAGTGCAGGAGTGAAGCAGCTCTTGCTGAAGGAGGAGAGTGCTTTTACCAGCACTGAAGAGCACTGCGAGGGAGAAATTGCCTCTCAGCCGAAGTCTCCAAGCAAGCCCTCAGACCCTGTCCTGAAGGAGACATCACCCTCCTGCTTCAACTGCAGCCTTCTCCTGTCAATTTCCCTCGCTATTCTAAACCGCTTTTCCCAGCAGCACAGGGGGCCGGGGGAAGGGTGTCATTTCCTTGTCTAATTGTCCGGAAGAAGCTCTCTCTCTTTCTCTCTCTCTCTCTTCTCTTTCTCTCCCTCTCTCTCTCCCGGCAGCGGTGGCTAAAACGGCGCGGCCCGACAGGGAACGGAGCTCGACCCCCCTCCCCCCCCCCCGCCCCCCAGCGAGATGGAGGCCATGCATTTTTCATAGGCGCCCGTCCCTGCCGCTACCCTGCTCCTTCCACTGCAGTCCTCTTTTCATCCCTCCTGCTTTCCGCGCTCCGAGCTGCTCTGACAGGCCCTCACAACCACAGAGGCGCTGGCTGCTAACTCATTAGCACTTCTCCACGTCTGCAAATGGAATAAATACCATCAGATTTTTTGCAAAAAAAGAATATAATGGCATTCAGAGGACTACGGCAGAAAATGGAATATTATATTTCGTGCCACCAAGTACCACTGTGGCTGGCCAATCCTAAAATGCATGGAACGCATTACATATCCAGGCTTTCAGAGAGGGATGAGAACTAATAATGTCTGGTCATCTCTTTGGAAAGGCTTTTAAGTAGACTCTTTGACTGTACATCAAACAGCTTTAGAAATGCCATGTCTGATTGGTCACATGATGCATCTTCCTGGAATTTATAGGGGGGATGTGATTGGCTGAAACAGTTCTGAGATAATCAGCTTAAGGGGGAAAACATTTACAGCACTTCTGAAGAAATAAAGGAGGTTAAGGTTGACCTAATCCAAGCTTTGAAAGAGCTTATCACAATCTGACTGAAGTGGCCCTTTTAAAAACTGGAAGCTATATGAAGAGGTTAAAAATGCGGTGCTCCTGGGTGGCGTGTCTGCAAAAGGAGACGTGCGCTGCAGTCATGTGGTCCAAGGTTCCAAATTTCAAATGTGAGCAGGCGTTCCTAGGGGTGAGGCACACAGGCCAAACCGCTTCCCTGAGAGGGACGGTTCCAGTGTGAGAGCATCCCCTGCCTCGGTCCTCAGTCACACGGGCCTCAGTGAAAAAGCACTAATGGTGCTGTCGGCTGGTGGACTGCAGAGAGAAAAGTAACAGCTGCACAATGCGTTTGCCAATGGAAATGTGTGAGCACTAGTGAGCGCTGTCCCGCAGGGCCAACAGTCACTACCGAGCATGTGCAGTGAGAAGAAAGCAGAGGGGAGAGGAAGCAGGTTTAGAAGGCTGCACTGTGTCGGTGAGTGCGATGCGTGCGACGGGCGGCTCACCTTGTCGGCGTTGTCGGACGCCAGCAGGTTGGTGGCCAGCGTCTGCAGCTTGTGTTGCGCCATGTTCTTGAGCGCGGCCAGGCTGCGGCGGGTCATGGCCTGCTTGAGGTTCACCGCCGGGTGGCTGAGCGAGTCCACGGCGGCGGGGACCGCCTCGTCGCAGGCGTTCAGGATCTCCACCGCCGTGATGCCCATCACACAGCGGTCCAGGGCCCCTGGGCGGGAGGCACAGGGAGCACAGCTCACCAGGGGGCTCAACAAACAGAGGTGATCATGGGAGATGTAGTTCATGGCAATGGGCACTGAACTCCCCAGTCTTAGCATAGTCCTTTGAATCATTTACCAAAATTAACAATATATAAATAATCTATGCATATATTTCATGATGAATATGAAGAAATATTATAAACCATGAGTCCCAATGCCACAGTTATAGGCCTGTTAAGAAACAAATAGGACTGTTCTCACCAAAACCGCTGTGTCTAAGAAATGCTAACACTGCTCAATGACAGAACTGAAATTGGCTTGTTTCAACAGGTACATGGTTAAGATTTCCTTGAATAAGTCGAGCGTATATTTCTGTATACATCTGTATATGCTCTCTGACATCACAATAAGATCATCACATGTGACCTATTAGGAGATCCAAGCTTTATCAATACTACAAAAGATGACAAGACCTCCCTGTGCTCTCTAAACAGCACAGTTGACACTGCAGTGCAGATGAGCAGGTGGAGGCCCTTTCCCTGACAGTGTGGCAAACAGCACATTATAGGTGAAGAAGCGAGGGCACAGTCCGCAGCCCTTTCACACAGCGCCCCCTGCAGATCCAACCCTATACTCAACTCTCTTAAATACCAATCAGCTCACACTCGGCTTCCTCCTTTAACTTCCCTCACCAGAGCAGAGGGGGGTTAAAAAAAGAAAAAAATCACCATTTTCTCCAAGCCTACAAGTTATTGGTTATTGCGCTGGATATCGACTGAGAAGAGTGGCGGTGTTCCAAACGGGCGGGGGGCTAGCGCACGGCGGCGCGAGGAGGGAGGCGGGACCGCCGGCGGGCCGTCCGGGGCCCAGCGCCGGCCCGGCTCCCTGATGGAAGACCGGAGCGGCGCTCCTCTATTACCCATCCAACGCTTGGCCACACAGACCCTCTTAATTTCACACTTTACTGCCCCCCATCTCTCCCACTACATCTCACTCCCGCGCCGGCCCCGTGCCGGCCCCGCCACCATCGCCGCCGCCGCCGCCGCCGCGCCGTCATAAATGTTTATGGAGGGCTTTATTGAGAGGAAGTAATGAAGGCTTCCCTCCTGCCTGGGCCCGCCCGTTCATCAGCAACCCGGGGAGGAGACAGGGCGCGGCCTGCGCACAGCCGGCCTTCCCATGAGTCTTTGCGCGCGCCTGAGGTTCGGAAACGACGGGACGCAGTTGTTTGCCGGTGCTTTTGCGTTCGGAACAGGACAGCAAACCGGCGCGTCCTATTGGCAGACGAGCTCCATGAGTGCCGGTCTATAGGTGGACTCGCCTCATGTGCTCGGAGTATACATCACGTCACAAGACATTCACTTAGCAGAGTACACTTACTCATCCAGAGTACACTTACAATCTAAGAGAACATAAGTGCATCCCCCAAGTTATATGAGAACCTGATCTTAAAACAAAATGCAAATGGTGAACGGAAACAGAGAACATCCATAACAAGTGACACGCCCATACTCCGCCACTGCACATCGGGCAAAAGTAGTGCTTCCAATAGCGATAATCCCGCAAACTCAGTGAAGGCGGGCCTAAGGAGGGCCACAATTTCAAATTCAAACGACGAGACACAGGTTAGTGGGTGAATTGCAAGCAAAGGCCTGTATCAAATGCTTCACACTTCTGTGGGCCGAAGAAGTTGTTGTGCGGATCAAAAGCAAACCAAGAAATCCACGGGACACAACCGAAGGACGAGGCCAGCTGGTTAAAATGGTGCCAATTCCCATTACGTCATCAACGTTCAGCGGAATTCTTCACCACGTCACTCTGGAGACATATTTTGTGAACTAGTTATGCAGGTGAAGGCTATTCCAGCAAACAACGGAGAGAGTCAATGTTTGTTTACCTCAGAAACTATTCAAGGACGGTGCCCCATTGTACCCTCATCCACCACTTAAGTGTGAAATAGCTTCTACCCCGTCTATTACCAGAGACATCATGTATCAAGAGAGGGGAAGTGCATCGCCCATGACAGGCCCTACATGGAAAACAGCCCTCATAATGAGTCTATAAACTGAACCCTTTATAGTCACTCAACCCCATGTGACCGTTCTGCCCCCACCCCCCACCCCCCCTACCTCTGCTCTCCAGCTCAGTAACTGCCTACACAGGCTGCAACCTACTCAGCACAAACCACCCCCCCCCCGCCCCGCCCCACTCCCCCATAACCAGCTTTAAGAGCCTGCATAAACAGACTAATGCGCCTAATGCAGCTTCAGGCAGAGACTCAACACAACAGCCTTATTCAATATTTAGGGAGTGTTTGGTAAGTGCAGGGGCTCCTTGGCCGCGGCGTTTCCGTGGCGCGCGGAGCCAGCGCTGGCGGATTAAAATTTCAGTGATGTTTGGAGAGTGCGCGCTCAAAGAGAGCCTCATATAGGGATGGCTGGGGAGGCCCATCAATTATTCACCAGGGTGTTAAAATGGCGGGTGGGGGGGGGGGGGGGGGCAATGCTGTGACGGAGATAAACGAAGGACAGCAGCGAGCACCTCAGCTTCTCGGGGCTGTGGGAATGGCGTGCCAGTGGATGAATTCCGTGTGGATTTCATCTTCACAAGCACAGGAACAGTTATTAGCATCGATATGTCACTTTATCTAGTTTTATAGAGCTGCCTACATATATAGTAAATGTATGCACTATATTACTGAATTTCATACCTTTTCATAAATGGGGTTATTGAATGCTCAAAAAATCTCCTATATATAGGAGACACACACACACACACACACACGACAAATGACACAAACCATAATGGGGTTCATTTAGAGTATACACATACATATTCACACGCATACAAGTACGCAAACACACACTATAAGGAGTCAATATCATAAGAGTTCTTAGCTGAAGCGCCCACATGCTAGCGAGGAAAGTTATGAGTGCAGATCATAACAGCACTCTTTTCCATACGCACATTTCTCTTTTTAATGAGCAGCAGTTCATTTCATACCTCATCAACCCTCCACAGTGCCCCTTTAAGCAGCATGGAATTTGCAAAGGAAATGAACCGTGTATTAATTAGCCGCTTATTCAATAAATCATCAGTGAAACATGCCTTTAGGACAATTCAATATACAGACTTCAGAGGCACTGCTTGATTACATACAGATATTTAATTAAGGATTCGTTAAAAGTTCATTAATTAGCAAAGGAAGACTGTGCTCAAAAATAGTCGCATAAACTTCTAGCCACCACTGCCTGCTGGGCCCCTTCATTCAGTACTTGGAGGACACTAGTACTTGGAGGACGCTAGTACTTGGAGGACACTGGTACTTGGAGGACGCTAGTACTTGGTGGACACAAGTACTTGGAGGACACTATTACCAGGAGGACACTAGTACTTGGAGGACGCTAGTACTTGGAGGACGCTAGTACTTGGAGGACACTGGTACTAGGAGGACGCTAGTACTTGGTGGACACAAGATACTCGTACTTAGACACATTTGGTCAGGTGCACTAGATGTTGGTCAGGTAAACGCTGTTTCCCCGCTGCCTGCCCGGGACTCACCTGTGTCCATCTGCCACACATAGACTGAGCCGTCGGAGCAGCCCACCACCAGGTAGTCGTCGCAGGGGCGCCATTTGATGACCTGGATGGGGAAGAGGTGGCGCGACGCCAGCATGATGCACTTCCTCTCCCGCAGACTCAGCAGCCCCACCGAGTGGTCGCTCGCCACCGAGCACACGCAGTGCTGCACCCGCGTCTGCAGGGGGCGACAAAAGGGGAGGAGAGAGATGAACACGGACTCAGACAGGGTCAATGCGCTAAAGCTGCCTTGAACTTCACACAGCACCTGACCATAGACGTAGGATAGCCAATTTATGAAGAAATTGTTTTTGTTCATTTTGGCGACTGAATATCTCGCACAGTGTAGTGAGAATACGAGTAACACTGGCCCAATTCACGAGTAAACGCTTAAGGTAAAACCGCAGTGAGGAGAGACCGAAAAGGTGGAAGTGACAAGGGGCAGTAAATTCCACAAAAGCCACACGCAAACGGTGAATAAAAACGTAAGACGCAGGAGGTCGCCCGCGCCTCTGAATGGCGTCTGTAAACCAAGCCGCCTTCCGACCGAAATGTCATTCTATCCCCGTCATAAAACCCCACATAATCTGTGACCTTTCTGACACGAACTGGCTCCGGCAGTAAAGCGGAAAAGCGTGGCGGTGTGATACTGTCAGGTTTATATGTCAAATGTAAATCCCTGCACGTGATATTATAACACATTCCAACAAGTCAGCGCCAGCAGAACAGGGAAGAAGGGGGAAAAACCACACAGTAACTGCATCGTCTCCATGGCCACCGCAGTAAAAACTCCTCTTTCACCACTCCTTTTATGACTTCTCGCCACAGATTTTTTTTTTTTCCCCCCTGCCCATTTAATGACCGAAGTTTTTTGGAGTTTGTCACCGGGGTAAAACTTGACAAATGAACGCATTGGAGGGGAGCGTTTAGGCCGGGCGTGATAAGAGGTCTTCACAAGGGCACCGTGAGCTAAATCAGCCGCTGCCATCGCGGCCCCGGACCCAAACCAGAGGAGCGGGCCCGAATGAGGCCGCCGTTAAAAGCAACATCCTTGGAAACCCCCCAAGGGTGAAATACTGCGACGGGGAGGCTAAAAAAAACGCCATTCCCGCTGCTTATTAGTGAGTGACAGGCCCTTTAGTACAGCAAAGGCATTCCTGAGAACAGTAAATATTCCTTCAAAACTAAATACAATAATGCCATTTGTCTGTCAGGGAGATGGCCAAGGATGGACTGGGTGGGTGAAGGGGGGAGGAGGCGGGGGGGGTGCATCCAGGCGAGGGGGGGGATGAATGGTGGAAGATGTTGGAAGGGCCTGAAAGGAGACTAAATTGAAGTTGCAATCTGTGCTGACAGGCAATGTTCTTAAGCATTGATGGAGTGCCACGGGGAACCTTGACCATGAGAAGGCCTGTGGACGAACTGCGAGGACTCATCACTCTTCATCGCTGCCCCCCCCCAACCCCCGCCCAAATCGCCACACGCCCCCTCCCCGCAGCAGGCCAGCCGCACATCCGCCATGCTCCCCGGCTCCGGGGCCCGCATCTTCAATGAGCTCAGCGACAACGCGCTCCGTCACGCGTTAGCGACCGCTCCACAACAGCGCTAACGCTAACGCGCCGCGTCGCCCTTCCGCACGAGCAAACACCGTCTGAACGCCGTCCGTTTCCTCTCTCCCCGGCCAGGGTCACCTTCAAACTCACACAGGCAGGCCCAATTCCCCTTCATCATGTAAAAATATAACGTAACAGGTTCCCGTTGTAGAGATATTAAATCGGATAAAAACAAGCAAAGCTTGAATTCCTCTTGAAGAGCTAAACGGAGCGCTCCCCAGCGAACAGAGGGGTGAGCGAGGGAGCCGGAGGCGGAGCGTGTGAGGATACGGCTAGCGGGGCGTGCTTTTAAGCAGGCCGGGAAGCCAAAGGGTCAGGGAGCCCAACTGAGCCCCCGCCGAGGGCAATGTTTATGATTTAATCAGCGTTAATGTGGTCAGCGCGGGAGAGAGCGCGGAGCCGACGGACACAGGTACACTAAGGGTATTATGGATTTCAACAGCTATAGTATCCAGCCTGCTCTCACGTATCAATTAAATGCTCCGGTCCTTAAGTACAAGTATTGATATGCTATAAAGCAGCCACATAACCAAGAAGGTCATTAAACCCAAGGTAATTCTCCGGCTGCTTTATTTACAGTTTGTACCACTCGCCCGTAATGGACACCAATATTGTTCCTGTCAATCAATGAGAGACATTGGTGCTCTGGGAGGGAGGAAGCTGCGTTTGATGAGCATCTGCCCCGAGGAGGCAGGCCCACCAGGGAGGGGGGGGAGGGGCTACTATCAATTAGTGTGCACAGGCCCAGCCCCCTTTCAGCGTGACTGACAGAAACGGTCCCACCCACGCATCCATTTCTCAGCGTAATTGCAAATGGACGTAAAGGTTAGGGTCGAAATGAAGTATAAGGATAAAGAGCAGGTCACAGTCAGCTTCTATCCATTCTACACATGAATCTACTCACAAATAAATGTATATCTTTGTCTTTCAGACCTCTGTTGAAAGGCGAGTGAATTATCTGTGTTTACGAATACATTTCTTCATTCTAATGATAAACCTCTCCCAACACATTTGGATCAGCACAAATTGTTATTCATTGCTGAATCCCTTAAAGGAGCAAGCCGACTGCATCCAGTACATATTACACTGCACCAATAACAAAAACACAGCCCCGCGAATGGGAATCAGATTAACAGTCAGACAGAGAGAGAGGAAGATTGGACCTGACAGAAAGAGGGAGTGGAAGAGGGTGAGGCACAGAACGAGTGAGCATAAAGGAGGAGGAGGGAGGGGCCGGGAAAGACAGGAAATGGCCGCCGGGGGGCTCACGCTGCAGTTCTCCGGGGGCACCAGCAGCTGGGTGATCTCCCCGCCGTGGACGCAGAAGATGTGCTTCATCTCGCCGGTGAAGATGTCCCACACGATGACGGAGAAGTCCACGCCTCCGGACACCAGGGAGCGCTGGTCGTAGCGCGGGGACACCTGGTGGGGGTACAGCAGGCAGGTCACCTTGTTACGATGCCCCCTCAGTGTGCGGTGCGGAGGCCAGCCTAAAATGGAGGCACAGAAAGAAGAGCCTTCAGTCACAAACGAGGGGAAACGGCACTGAGGAGCCAAACACAGCTCCCAAAACACCAAGGAATCATACGCATTATCCCTGTCCTTACTTACCCCACACCCTGCATGCATTACAGGGACAGGAAGTACTGGAATATACTACGGTCAAAAGTAATCAGTAATTCAGCTAACGTCATGTTTGACTGTTTTTGGATTTTATTTTCAAATTGCTTTTAGTATGACTGGTTGCATGGTTTGTAGTCAGTTGTTCCGTAACATACAGGTAACTAAAACCACGCAAATGTAATATTTTGTCACTTGCATTAAGGTTTTGAAGGCATAGAACTGGCATGTTCCTGCTCAGTTCTTTCCCATTTGTACAACAGATTACATTTCAACAGCTAAGGCAAGCATATGAGGTCAATACTTTAGCATTCAAGCAACAACAGTTGATTAAAGGTATTATTAAATGTCTACTGAATGTATTTAGCTAAAAATCCACATAAAGTAAGTTAAAGGTGAGCAATGCCTTTCTGGAGGATTAGCCACAAGGACACTTGCAAACCACTTTGAGATTTTAAAGTAGCTTGTGGTTTGTTAAAAAAAAACAAAAACGTATTTTTGATATGGTAAAACTAAAGAACAGCAAAATACTTTTTTTGAGTGATTTTTGCCTTTAAGGTCCATCTTATAAAGACTAAATGCAAAAAAATGTGAAAAATAAATGCAAGCTGATGAGAATGGTTTTTGGGCCATAGCGTGTGGGCCCTGTGATAGACTGGTGACCTGTCCAGAGTGTATTCCTGGCTTTCAACCAATGTCTGCTGGGATAGGCTCCAACCTCCCCCCCCCCCCCCCCCCCCCCCCGACCCGGACCAGGAGTAAGCAGTTTAGAAAATGGATTTTTGTGAACTGACTGTAGCAGTCCCAAGTACTGCGAGCACACAGAATATAAGCGGGTCAGTTGATAAGAGTCGCTCCCGACTCCGCCCCTCACCTCTCCGCAGCATGTGCTCCCCCTGCAGGAGCTGCACGATGGCGGTCTGGGTGGCGGGCACCAGCACGATGCTGCCGTCCTCGCGGCCGCACACCAGCCGGCCCTGCGAGGGGATGTAGACGCTGGCCGTCACCTTGATGGGCAGCTCCGAGCCCGGCAGCACGCTCAGCTGGTCGATGATGCCCGCCGGCTGGGGCTGCAGCTTGTCGAAGGCCTCCTGCAGGCTGATGCTGGAGGACACCTGGAGCTCTGAGAAAGGGGCGGGCACAGCAGGCTCAGACAGGAAGTCGCACGGGACGTCAGGCAGGAAGTTTCACAACACAGAGGAGCCTGCACTGCACATATTAGGGTTTGACCCAATCACACAGCCTCAATGGAATTCTGACCTGAAAAGAATAGCCATTTAATTATTTTTTGCAAATGTATTAAGAATACATGCATTCATCCACAAAGATATGTTTCATCAGAGTCAAAACTGGATCCTATTAAAGTTTAATAACTGGGGGTTATATTCTATAACTGAAAAACAATCATTCAGTCCAAACATCTTGCAGTTGACTCAAGCCAGCGTGTAATTGTGTGAGTACGTCAGCCTCGTCCGTACGTACTGAGTTAAGGCAGGGGTCTCAAACTCCAGTCCTGGAGAGCTGCAGTCTCTGCCGGTTTCTCATGATTTCCTTTCAATCAGCAGCCAATTTAGGCCTTGGAACCAAGGTGTGCTGCCTCTTTAGCCAATCAATGAGTTAAATTAAGCATATAAGTGCTAGAGAACATCACAAGCCAGCAGGCACAGCGGCCCTGCAGGATCTGAGTTTGAGACCCCTGATTTCAGATCTTTACTGCTTTTACTTCAGCCACACAATGGAAGAATTCAATTTTATTTAAAAACCGCAGGAAATTAATTGCTCAAAACATGACATTAGTTGCATTTTTATCACACATTCGCAGATTATGGCCATTCATCACCAGTAAATATTTAAAGTGTAGATCGAAATCATTCTCTGAGCTGCAGGGTACATTGTAATAATGCCACAATGTTGTGATTACACACACTTAAGAGAATATGAAGACAATGAATACCCCACTTAGACTGAAGATTTCAGTTTCCTGCCACGGTCTTTATTGTTACTCTGAAAGCCACCACAAGGTGGCGTTTCCCTAGATGCTGGTCTTGCTAACTCCCCACAATAAACAATTGTCTTAATAAACAATAAACCTAATCACCATTTGTAACATATTACTATCATAGGACCTGGAGTGACTGAACACAGAATGAAGCCAGCTAAAAACAAACCATTATGTAAAATGTTTTTGCTTTATTATGTATTTTTTTCAATTTCACTGAACACTAAGATCAGCATCTTGTGTCAGGAAAAGGCAATTCTGGTGAAATATAGGCCTCTTACTCCCCCTAGTGGATTAAATCATTTTAATCAACCATTGACAACTCATAAGCTGAAAAAAAGATTATAGGATAGGATTTTAACGCAATTGTGTATTACAAATTGATTACACGTGACAACCACTGCTAAGCACTGCTAAAATTAAGACTATAGGAAAACTGTAATATGTACAACACGACAGCAACAATGTGGGATGAAAATTTAGCAGGCAAGAAACTATTGTTTTCACCCTGATTAAGCACCTTAAATGGCCTTTATGTTTTCTATGAGTTTTTGATGTGTACATGCTGAAACCAGACCTAGATTTAAACTCGCCTTAGATTGTGTTGTGTGTCAGGTCATACAAGAAAATACAGTTTATATTGTAGGCCCCTTATGAGCAATGAGTGGATATCAAGCTGTTCAGACATTTTCTCCAATTTCTGTGTCAAGTTTTATGAGCTCTAAGGGACTGTCAACAGCCAATGAAAAATAAGCATTCAATAACAGAAAGTGCCAACAAAATATAGGCATTTTCTGCAGGCTGTCAGTGTTTCTTGGAGAAGCAATAAAAACTGCCAGAGAGCCAAAGTATGAGACTTTCACAACGCTAAACATATGAGAGCCAATGCAAAAAACAAAAGTTTGTTTACAACAACATTATAAAAAGCAGCATCTTATGAAAATATCAGGCTTTCCCCCTGAGTCCAGGGAGGCTAGGCTACATTGCAGATACAAGCCTTGTTAATAGGAGTCCATATTGGCTTTCTCCCTGTCAGTGCTAGTTGTAGTACTGTTTCCTGCAGTGTACATCTGAGGAGAGCATGTAGCTCTGTTGTATGAGACATAGTGGTATCTCAGGAGGCAGACCCGCCAATTTCAAATCAGGGAAACAGGAGGAAATGAAAATACATGACAGCCAACAAAACATCTGATGTTTTTGACATTGTTGTTATTCTAAGGCAGCAACTGCAATGTTCTTAAGGACACTTGGAACACACAGAGCATTAGCATATGGGTGAACAACTGCACCTACCACAGAGTGAATCTCTATCTATGAAGGTGAGCCCATCTTAAAACTAATCAAGGCTGTGGTTCCATCCACTAAATGTTCTGGCCATACAAACCTCACTCACAATGTCACAATGTCACGACCCCAAGTCTGCAGCCTGTAGACCGATACCATTGTGCCAAATGGAGGGTGGAGGGGCTCATTTTGCAGACTTTGCTTGCATTATGAACAGACAGGACCAAACGAAATATCAGTGAACAAACAACTTAAGGGAAGCTCCCAAGTGGAAGTGCTGAGTGTAAATCCCTGACGGCGTACATATTAACAGACTGGACTACAGCCTAAGAGTCAGTGCCTGGGGAAGACTTTCACACTGACCTGCGGTGGACTGAACATCGCCTGTAGGGGGCGGCGAGGGGTCTTTACCTGCGGTGGAGGACAGCGGCTGTAAGGGTGAGGTGTCTGGGATGCTCCACAGGGACAGACGCCCCCCTGAGTCACCCTGCACCAGAAGCTTGTGGAAGGGCTCCCGTCGACCGTAGAAGAACCGGGTGACCGGGGGACAGATTAGCAGCTGGAACGCATCGGAACAGAAAGGTCATACACAGGCGTTCGGTTCCACTGTTCCACACAGCACTACTTACAGCATTACTATCTTATCATCGTCACCTTCATCATTATCAGCACATGGAAGTGAGTGTTGGTTAGCCCCATCGTTTCTGGTGTTTACCTTGGATCATATGACACACTAAGTCAAATCATGTATGGATTTTAAATGACTGTTCATTTGCCCTGTCATCTGCATTAGTCATAATGTAACCTGCATCTGAAAAAAGCTTAATTACATTCATTTAATTGCTTATTTTTACATATTTACAGTTGTTAAACTTATTTTCTAAAGTGTTTCCCCAATAGTCTATTTGCGTTCGCAATTCTGGCCTGTCACTGCAAAGTCTTCCGTGAAGCGGACCAGCACACGGCTCGTCTGAAGTGCGTGCTGACAGCCTCCACAGTCCCCCAGCTGAACTGCGCAGTCACTGCGCTCAAGGACTATGCCTCCTGCACAGCTGCTGCTGACGGACTGTAGGCCCAATCCCTGCTTTAATGCAATGCAGCTGTGCAGAACCCTGCAGGACTCACAGCAACAGACAGCAACCCACAGTCCAGACTGTGGGGTGATCTGTATGCCCCATTCCAGACTGTGGAGTGAGCTGCATGCCCCATTCCAGACTGTGGAGTGAGCTGTATGCCCCATTCCAGACTGTGGGGTGAGCTGCAGCCCCATTCCAGACTGTGGGGTGATCTGTATGCCCCATTCCAGACTGTGGGGTGAGCTGCAGCCCCATTCCAGACTGTGGGGTGATCTGTATGCCCCATTCCAGACTGTGGGGTGAGCTGCAACCCCATTCCAGACTGTGGGGTGAGCTGCACCCCCATTCCAGACCGTGGTCTCTGCATCAAGAACTGTAGCTTCAGCTAGACCTTCAAACTGAAGTCTTAGCTCATCAAGATTCTGCTCACTGCAGTGCAGAGGGCTTTGGCAGTGCTTGATTTCCCCCTTTAAGCCTAATTTAAGATGGACTGAAGAAGCACTATCTACATACATATACAGCCAAGAATGCCTCATCTGAAGTATTAGCAACAAAAAGCATTACACTTCAGAAATGTGCAAGTACCTCTGACAGTGTAATGTAATAGTAACAGTGTGATTAGAGGGTGTTGGTACGGGTAGGGTTAAGAAGAAAAAAAACACTGAAAACGATGGGCATCACAGTTAGGCCACAGAGGGTCAACTGTAGTCCTAGGAGGCAGATTTCCACACACTTAACTCTAAAGACATCATAGATTTCAAATACAAGTCAAGGAGCAGAGGAAGCGAAGGTTGTCTTCCCTTCTCAAACAGGCACGAGTGATAATGACAAACATAATATTAATGGCGATGATGAAAGCAGGACAGCATCGTATAAACGGATCTGTAGGAATTTACTACAGTATATCTATGAGTACGTCTGTACCATCTACCATGGCACTGCATAGTTTCTACACAAAAACATGTAAGCATGGTTTACAGTACATCATAGCACCTGTGCGGGGTTATAAAGGCTAAATGCAGTAGCAGAGTTAGTCCATCTCCTACAGATGTGTATAAAAGTATTTAAATGACTTCTACTCATAAAGATCTCCCAGTCTGAAAATCAGTTGTACTGTATCCGAGTGGCCCTTAAATACCAAATTATTGTGACACATGACTGAACAAACCGTTTTAACAAAAAATAACAAATTATACTATTTTCTAAATTATTCAGGATGAAAGCATTATGTTAGGAGGACGGCAGGTGGAGATGAGCTTCCTCGTTTCCAAGGTTGTGTAGCCCAGATAATTCATTCACTCACTTCAGGTTAGGGCTGCCAACATAAGAACAAAAATTAATACTCCTTCAAAAAACACATATATTTGAATAGAATACTATTTAAAATGTTGAATTGCATGTCAGGATTTGACCTTTTTTTTTTTTTTTTTTTTTTTTTTTTTTAACCGATTCTCTTCTCATCACTGTCCTGTGGTGACAGAGGGAAATCTTCAGCGCATTATAACACATCAAAACACTATCTGGTGAAAATAATGCATACATACTAGCAATTAATCTGGAACCAGCTTGCCCACCCCTAAACCTGACCACAATAATGTTGTGTACAGAATGAACACTGACCCAGAATGGCTACCCAGGGAGGTACACAACATTGCCAAGTCATGACCCAGTCTTTCAGGAAGAGCTCTGGTATCTCTAGGGCAGGTACTAAGAATAACACCGGGAAATGGAATCCAGCAAGATCCATGTACCAGCATGATTGATGCATGACGGACATGCAGACAGGTAAATTACACCAGTTAGTCTCTCAAGCTCAACTCTCCAGAGCCATTATGCCATTCTAACATGGTATCTCTGTTCCCTATAACAATTTGTGACGTAACATCCTCCATCTGTGTGTGCTTATGGAGTCTAAATAGTTTTTCTTGTAAACCAAATAGGACTCTGATATTTCTAAATTATATTTTGATCCTAGAACTGTGCCATCTTCTAGTTGTAAGTTGCATGTCAAATCCGATATTTCTCTGTGTTGCATACAAACTCAAACTGTGCAAAGCTGGAATCTCTAACACAGGTCACCAGACACAAACACAGCAAATGCTCAAAGAAAACAAGAGCTGAATCCAATCAAATCTCTGACTGACCGGAACCTCTTCGTGACCGAACGTGATCGAAGCAAGCGTAACCAGCTTTTTCCTTCCTTTGATTGACAGGTTAAGCCTAATCCATTGAAGGCCCCAGTAAATATGGAGTTGGTTTCAGAATAACTTTCAAACAGATATTAAAGCAAAGTAAGAGAGGAGATATAAAAGCTGAAAGGGTTTTTGGGAGGGACAGAACACACCAGTGCCTGAGAAGCCACACAAACACACAGGTTACACCGTTTCCACACTCCTTCCCCCTACACTAATATACACCAATCAGTTCCATTCATGTGACTGAAATGCATATGTATATATATATATATATATATATACACACATATGCATATGTGACTTTCTTTCGCATAAGTTGTACTATTGGTTCATTTACATTTATATTTTTTTCAAGCTCCAAATGCCCTTAAGACTCTTGACTGCACATAATCAGCAGAGAAAATTAAATCAGGCAAAACATAAAAATAAAAAAAAACTGGCCAAAGAAATTATGTCTATTTTCATGAAGACCATCTGGTTAACTGGTACAATCTTTGCATGTCCACGCCATGATTTAGCGTTATTATACAAGGATAAATTCATTACTGTATGGTCTACAGAAGTGAATCGTCCCACAATCACTGCACAAGTGACACACTGCCACAAAGCCTGGGGGCTTTGCAAGCATTTTCACCGAAGTGAACATCAATGGCAGGGAAGATGGCTTTAATTTGAACGTGTTCAGCGGGAAGTAGCATGAAACCAGGTGAACCAGGGTGAGGAGAGAGCCAGGCAGAGACGCACTCATGGCAGGTCACTCAACAGCATCAGATCCACTGTGCCCTCAGCTTTGGCTAGCAGCTGCTACTTTCATTTTACAACAAAACCTCCAAGCACCTTGTTCTGATTGGCTCAGACATGGAGCACCTGGGCCAATCGGGGTAAAATTAATGAATGTTAATCAGACAGAACTTAATCTGTCCCAGAAGCTTTTATTCTGGTCCTGACATTGAAACAATAAACAGTATTTGATTTGGAACCAAATATGTTAAAAGTTTGGTCCAAAATGGCCACACCCAATTTCCATACAATCAAGTCACAAAACAGCTACGACTGACAAAATGAGACAACTGAAACCACACTTTCTGCAGCAGTGCCATTATAGTTGAGTAAAACCTCCTGCCCCCACAAGTGGATCTCCGATTCTTCAGGTCATTGCCATGAGAGCTCCCCCTGCTGGCTGTGGAGTGAGTCTCTGCCCAGCTGTCAGCTACGCTTACTGGTGCCTCTAGAGGCCGGTGGCGGAATAGCAGCTGTGGTGCTGGAGCGTTCTCGTGGTCAGGGTAGCGCTCCGGCCACACGCACACCGTGTCCGCACCCTCACCGCCCTCCTCTACCTGAGGGGGGCGCTCCGCACACAGACCCAGCGGGGGTGGGCACAACAGACAGAGCGTAAAGGGGAAACAAAAATAAAAACAAACAACAAAAATACAGACAGCAAATTAACATACACACAAACTTCCTAAAATTCTAACTTAAAAAAAGCTCTGAAAGCACTAAACACAAATAACACATTTTAAATGAACAGAACACCACAGTGAGAATACTCCAAATCATCACCAGGGGAATCTAAGTCAGAGCCAGAACCAGCGCGAGGCTCACAG